>NC_056665.1:60633777-60891277 GCF_018350195.1 Panthera tigris | reverse complement strand
GGAGACAGAGAATCCCAAGCAGGCTCTACGCTGTCAGCACAGAGCCTGATGTGAAGCTCAAACTCACAAACCATGAGATCATGACCTGAGCTGAAACCAAGATTTGGATGCTTAACTGAGCCACCCAGGCGCCCCTCTCTCTTTTTTTAAAGAGCCAGTATACACCGAAGTGTAAGGGTTCTTGGAGAAGTTCTGCTTCCCAATAGCCTAGAGGGCTCCTTCGTGGTCTACCTTGAGTCTCAAATCACAACTTCTAGCTCAAGAATTTGCAGGAGAGACTCGATTCCAAAGGGCTCTACAAACTACTCTGACATCTTTGCCAGCAGAGAGGCAGCACCGGGCAGGGAGTTTGGGAGACGGCCCAGAGGGGCCATGCTGAGAGGTAGGCAGTGGGAACATGGGATTCAGGTCTTGGGCCCAGATGATTCCAAGAACTAGGTCTGAGAAAAATGACCTTCTTGGATAAAAATGAATGTAAATATTTTGCTCCTGGTATAACCAGCTGAACTGGAGTGGTGCTGGAGATAAGCAAAACTTCATGGCCCCAGAGATAATTGATCCAATTACCAAGATCCAAGAGAACAAAGCACAAAGCAGATGGGAGCCAGAAACCGGCAACATTATGGCAAGTTCATGGGGCAGGTTATAGTGTGGTAAGGGTAACCACTTTAGGGACTTAGATAAGCCTGTCCCTCGGACAAGATACCTTGGCTGGTTATCACGATGAAATCATAGCCACGGCCAGATACCATACCAGCTGGACCGCAGCCCTGCAGCAGGGTTGGACATCAATCCTTCGGTTCATGGGGCCATTGGGGGGTCCTGGGTAAGGAGCAGGGAGTACTCAGGGGGTTGGAGCTCAAGGCAGAAACTATTTGGCAAACAGTGCAGAAGTGTATTCGGACACGTTAATAACCTACAGGGAGGGTGAGCCTGCTAGTTTTCAGGGAAGCCATGTGGGAGGAAGGGCTCTATTACTCAGGCTGTGGTCACACACACGACTCCAGCTCCAGCCTCCTCCCTGGCCTTGGTTCCTGGGGCTGATCCCTTCAGGACCCTACTTCCCCCTTGAGACCTACATAGGACAGGGGGATCTCCTGTGGAAAAGATGTTGCCCTCAGGACTGGCTATTATGCAATTCAATAGTACCCCTTCCCACGCCCATCTTTATAGGTATGACCTTGGCGGAGGTTGGGGAGCACAACTCACCACCTTCCTCCAGCATGCCAGGCCCTGAGCCTGTGCTGGCTACATTGCGTCTGCTCTCGTTTAGCCCTCCAGCCACACTGTGGGGAAGGTGCTGCCATCCCCACTTTGTAGGGGACAAGACTAGGTTTAGAGATACTGCATCTCACACAGGGACACACAGCCCAGAAACAGCAGGGCCGGGACTCAGGTGCAGATCCACCTGACCACAGGGCAGCACACTTTCCATCTACCCGGAGGCTGGCTCTCACCGAGAATTAACCAAAATGGCTCAAAGCTTGCTCCGGGTCACATACTGGACTACTTAATAGCAGAGGCAGGAGTAGGCCCTTGGCTCTCAATTCAGGGCTTACCCTGCACCCCAGGTCTAGCTGTCACCACAGATTAGTCAGAAGAGTGGTTACAGATGGGATCCCAGGGACAGGCTCCCAGGTGGGGGTGGGAGTTGGGGAGAGGGTCTGACAACCCTGTTTCAGAGGTGGTGGGTGTGATACCCATCCCCGGGCCAGGCACACCCTAACTAAACCAGCCCACAAGGTCTGGGGTGCGGGAGAGGGGAAGACAGTGCGCAGGGAGCCTGTGGGCCATCTGTCCCCAGGGCTTCTTAGGACAGGCGTGGCCGGTGGTGCCACCTCCTCCTCCCCAGTGAGCTGGGTGTAGCCTGTTCCTTGCAACACCTGTATCAGAGCCCCGAACAGCTTGGTGATCCCTCCCTGGATGCGTGGGTCCTCCCTAAGACGACACCATTGGGATGGGGACTTTATGGGACCTCAGAACATTTCCCAGCTAATCTGAGCAACATCCCAGACCAGGGGGTTCCCGGGAGGAGCTACCATGCTGTTTTCCCTTTTAATCACACAGGCTAGGTGACAGGTCACGGCAAGAAGGCCAGCTCTGAGCCTTGCACCCTCTGGGACCTGAGAGGGCCGCGCAGTCCTCAGCTGCTTCACTTGCCCTGTCCCTTCTGTGGAAGCTCTCCCCCAGCCCAGGTTCCACAGGCTCAACCAGACTGGGGAGGCAGGAACATGCGCTGACCAGAGGCTCTTCCAGCTCCCTGAGGTGCTGTGGGGGAAAAGTGGCACATCCCAGGAGGTGATGTCTATCCTGGCCAAGGCAGTGGGGCACCAGGCACCATGCAGCTCAGAGCTACCCTCCTTGGGCTCATTGGAGGCTGAGTAGGGTCTCCATCTCCCACCCCAAAAGGACAAGACACTTTCAGGGCATCACTTGTCTCATTCAGTGATTCAGTGTAGGCTGGGGGAGGGAACCCTGAGGAGGGGAATGAGGAAGAAATTGCTGCTGAAAGTCCTGGCCATGGCGTGCCTATGGAAAACTGGAAGCTTGAGGTAAATGGGAAAGCTGAGGTGGAGCTGGTCTGGAGCCCTGGCAACCCGTTCCTTGAACCCAGGGTCTCTCTACGAGGCCATGAGGAATCGGATGGACCCAGGAGTCTTGACCACAGACCTAGCTGGGCTTCGCGGCTAATGTGACAGGCTGGCAATGCCACGGATCCTCATGGGATACTGTAACACACACTCACAAGGCATGGCAATTTAGAATGACCGTAGGGTAAATGTCCACTCACAGCTAGGACACGCAAGTGTAGATCCACCCCTGGCAGTGCTGAGCACCATCTATCCAGGTGCTGTCTTGGCCCCAGATGGCTCTGGGCCACACCACAGCACAGTGTCGAGCCTGTGGGTAACCCCAGCTGGGCCATCCCCCCAGGAGTTCCAGCTGGGCCAGACCATGTCCCCAGGTACTAGGTAGGGCTGCTGAGCCTAGGTGCTCCATGTCTCCGAAGTCTACAATGCTCCCAGTCCTCCCTGTGCCTGTCTCCTGCCCTCAGCCTCTGCCCCACCTACCCAGCACTGCTCCCTCACCTCCAAGGCGCAGGGGGATGAAGGCTTGCCATCTTCTGCCTGGTCTAGGTCTGGTAGGTAGTGGGAGAGCCAGGCGGGCATCTGCCTCTGGAGCATCGTGTCAGCTCTCCAGCTGGGTGGCAAGATTGGGAATTTATATTCTGACTCAGAGCTCCGCCTTCTGGACACCTCTCTGCTGTGGCTGGGATTGCATGGGGAGGGGTTAGGGCGGGTAGGCAGATGGGGAACAGGGGGTCTAGACGTGTTAGCATCAAGGGACCCTGAAGCCTGCAGATCTTGGAAATGCAGGAACCAGCAGGGAACTCTGGCCCTTGGGGTCAGCAGTCTGCCACCCCCAGAAACATACCACCTGGCTGTCCAAGGAAACAGGGTGGCAAGAAGAGGATCCTGGACCCTGAAAACTTTAGGATCAGCACAGCCATGATCTGGGAAAGCCCTCTTTCTTCAGCTTATCAAGGTCATGGCTCAGAGATGCCCTTCTGGGCATCTGAGGAGATGGGGGGAAGGTGCCCTCCCTCCTAACTCCACTGAGTCTCACAGCTTGGTGCCCAGGAGCTGTGGGAAGGGACTCCAGGGAGGCAGAAACCATGGTCAGGGCTCCCAACGTTAGGAGGAGAAAAAAAAAAATTTGCCTCAATCCTTGGTGAGGAAAGGGTCAAGTACAGTGTCCCCAGCTCTCCCTCCTGGGAAGCCAGGTGCAGAGAGGGTGTGCCCAGACTGTCTCAGGACAGCTTAGAGGATGCTCCCGCCCCACCCACCCGATCCCTATCTCTGGCCTAGTGGTAGGCTCATTCAGGGGCCCGGTGAGGTGACTTCGCCTGCTCGGTTGCCCAGCTGGGTACACTGGGAGTTTCCTGCCTGCTCTGTTGCCTGAGGCCCCACAACCGGCTTTTCTGGCCCACATATTAAAGTGATTTTGTGAAATTGAAGGTGAGATCTGAACACAGGGCTGACCAGGCCCAAATGCAGGGATGAAACTTGGTTGGTGGTATCTGTGGGACCTCTTTCTATGCCAGGTAGAGGTGACATGACTCCCCCAAGGACCCAGCAAGGATGAATTCCTCACCTTCCCTCTTTCAAGATGCCTTCAGTGCCTGTCCCTTCCTTCCCATCCCATCAGTGGCTTCTGTCTCTCAGCCTCCTCTGCCTCTCAGGGATTCATGCCCCCTACACCTGGCTGGCCAGTGAGTTCTGTAACCATCCCTTCAACTGGCCATTCTGCTCCAATGCATCCAATGCTTATCCATTCTTTGTCAATGAATTCTGGATTCCAATACCTTCCACAAAGCAAATAAAGCCCAGAAACAATCCTATGTATATATGGAATTTTAGTGTATGATAAAGGAAGTCTTGCAGATAGGGATGAAAGATGGACTATTTGTTATTGGAAAACCTAGCTTGCCCTGGAATAAAATCACTAGATCCCAACTTTATAACTGTACAAAACCAAATTCCAGACTAATTAAAAATCTAATCATTAAAATAAAACCATATAAAAGTTAAAATAAGGTACTAGACAACATTAATATAATATTGGGATGAAGAGAATCTTCCTAAATAAGGTACAAAGCCTAGAAGCCAATAAAGACGTATTATCAGATTTGAATATATAGAAACAAAATTTCAGTAAAGCAAAAATGTCACAAGAAAAGCACTACCTCTAAAATATATCCCCAATATTTTCCTCTTAATAAATATCCATGGATAATGAACTCACCATTAAAAAATAATGGTAAAGAAGAGAGTCTTGGCTTGCCAGATTCTAAGATAAAGTACAAAGCCACACTTAGACAAACAGTATGTCACTGGGACAAGAACCAGACCAATGGGACAAAGATAGAGGGATCAGAGACATGCCCTGATATTTAGTGGAACTTAATCAATGATAAAATTGGCACCACAAATCAAGAGGAAAAGAAAAGCTTTTTAACAGATGACATGGACCTGAGTGGCTCGCTAAGTAGAACAAATTAAACAACATCCCCATTATTGCCATATTTAAAAAATAGGCTGTAAATGGGATCAACACATGAAATGGAAAACCATAAGGCTAGTTGAAGACAATGTGGGAGAATCTATTTATGGGGGCAAGAAGGATTTCTTAAACATTTGGAAACCAGGAACCATAAGGCAAAAAATTTCTAAACCTCTACTTAAGGATTAAGGATTTCTGTCAACTAAGAACATGCAGAAAAAGTTAAAAGATAGTTGACGGAATGACATAAGATATTTACAATGCATCTGCAAATCACCAAAGGATCATTATGTAGCATATACAAAGAATTCTTATGTAATCCACACACAAAAAAAGATGGCTGTGCCAACCTAAAAATAGACCAAAGATTTGAACCTGCAGTTTATGTAGGAAGGCAATCCCACAAAGCTAACAGGCGTTTGAGGAGATGCTCAAAATCATCCATAATCAGGGAAATGCAGATTAAAACACCAGTGAAATTTCACTGCAGCTATTAAATTGGAAAACACCGAGAAAGTTGAATAATGGTTGCCTTTCTGAGGAGAGAATGGAGAAGGGTATGTAGGTACAGGGAAATAAGAACCAATCATGAGGGCAAGTATGGGGCTCACAGGACCAAGGAGGATACACTCCACATCCTCAGAGGAAATTTTTTCTTTCCAGCTTTTCCCCAGCTTCGCTGCCATTGCTCTGGTGAAAGCCTTTGCCCTTACTCATTGCAACAACTGCATTAGCCTACCTGGTCTCCCTGCTTCCTCTCTTGCCTTCCTATATGCCATTCTCTACAGAAGGGCACAAGTGGTCTCCTAAAAACACCAGCTAGATGATGTTGCAACCCGGAGTAAAACCCTCCCAGATTCTGGTTGCTCTCATTTCTTGCCATGCCCTGGAAGGACCCGTGTGGTCTGGCTGCTCACATCTGTTCCATTCCTCCCTTCACACGTGAGTTCCAGCTCTACTGGCCCTCCACACCCGGAACATGGCAAGCTCTTTCCCACATCAGGGATTCTGCACTTGTTGTTCCCTCCTGATGTCTTTGACACTGACTCTGTGTGTTACTGCTCTTTTTCATGGTCATGGATATGCTCAAATGTCCTTTTCCTGCAGCTCTTGCCTGACCACCCTCTGTAACATGTATGCCTCTCGCCCACCTGTGTGTTTCTGAGTCACTCTGCTTATTTGATTTGATTTAATGTATCATATCTTGGATTATCTTGTTCATTTCTTCTTTCTGCCTCTTTCCATCAGCCTGTAACCCTTTAAGGGTAGAGACATTGCTTGTCTTGTTCATCATCTGGAAACACCTAACCCCACCAATCAAGGAATGGTTTGATTGCTAGGGCACATTCACACACTGGAATATTACGCAGATGTCAACAGAAATGAAGTGGCTCACATTTGCTGAATGTATAAAAAGTGACAAAGTCTATTCTACCTATGAAGTAGATATTATTATTATCTCATTAAAAAAAGAATTGAGGTGCGCCTGGGTGGCTCAGTCAGTTGGGTGACTGACTACGGCTCAGGTCATGATCTTGTGGTTGGTGAGTTTGAGCCCCATTTCAGACTCTGTGCTGATAGCTCAGAGCCTGGAGCCCATTTTGGATTCTGTGTGTGTGTCTCTCTCTGCCCCTCCCCTGCTCACATTCTGTCTTTCTTTCCCACAAAAATAAATAAACATTAAAGAAAAAAAAGAATTGAAACACGGAGAGGATGAGTAAGTTGCTTGGGGTCACCATGATAAGTGACAGGGCTGGGATGCAAGTCAGTCTGACTCCAGAACTTCTGGCTCTAACAATACACACGTTGGGAGATATGTCTTAATATGTTGAGATGTGTCAGGACTTCTGGCCAACAGGCTAGACGTGGGTCCATTTCATGATGAGGAGATACAAAATGATACAAAATAAGCATAAACAAAACAAGAAATAGGGGCACCTGGGTGGCTCAGTTGTTTAAGCATCTGACTTCAGCTCAGGTCAGGATCTCAAGGTTCATGGGTTCGAGCCCCACATCAGGCTATCTGCTGTCAGCACAGAGCCTGCTTCAGATCCTCTGTCTCCCTCTCTCTGCCCCTCCCCTGTTCTCTAACTCTCTCAAAAAAATAAATAAACATATAAAAATATATACATATTTTTAAAAACATTATAAGAAAGAACCTTCATCCCAATGTAGATAATACTTATATCCTTAGTTTTGTCAGTAGGTCTGGCTCACAAGTATTTTCTATTCTTCTTCTTGGTAACAAAATGTGAAGGTCCAGCTGAGTGCTTTGCATCCTCAAATTACTTTCATCCACAGCTCCACATTTCTCAATCTTGGGAAGTTCCTGCTACTAAAAGTTGTGGCCTCTTGTTTCAACTAGATGACAGGTGTTATTTTCCAGCTCCTGACTCTCTCTCACATAACAAAACTGGCTGGAGCCTTTCCTACACTGCATTTACTTTTTGTCACTGGTTTACCTCTGTGAGGATAACACTGACATTGTCTCAAACCTGACTGAACATGGTATAGTTGGTTAAGGGTCTGGGCTTTAAAGTGTCACAACAGCATTTGAACACTGCTTCTACCACATATTAGCTGCATGGACCTGGGTAAATTTATCCTTATAAACTTGAATTTCTCCATCTGTAAAATGGAAAGCATAATGATTTCTACCTCGTGGGGTGGTTATGGAGACTAACTGGGATGAAGGTCTTAGCATGTGGCTGACCCTCAGCGATGGTTTTGCCACAAGAGGTGTGATACACAGCAATATCAGAGACACCAAGACATCATCCCTGCCCAAGGAGCTACAAACTAATTGGGTGAGACAGGAAGATCACAAAAGTAGTCTCAGGATGATCCTATCATGTATGAGGAACAGAGGTGTGAAGATATGCTGCTCAGAGAGCATGACCACCCAGGGCTGGGAAGGTCAGAAGAGGCTGCATGGCATAGGAAGAACTTGCACTTGCCTTTGGAGGAAGGGTAGGGACCTGATGAATAAAGCAGGAGAGGGCATTTGTGTCAGGAGAGACAGCATGAGCAAGGCTATGAAGACTCAGAAAGGAGATGAAAGGAGATGAAAGTAAGTCCTGGATATCAAGTATAAGAATCACGATTGTTTGTTGGCAGTGGTAACTCATGGAAAGTTTCTGAGCAGAGGGTGTTTAAGAAATATAGCAAATCCTGCTCCTATGGGTAGAACAGGTGACCATCAGGACCGTGTGGTTTGGGTGAGTTGGAAGGCAGGTGTGCCTCTTTGATCAGCCTAGTGTGGCCCCTCAGGGCAAGCCATGGTCTACAAAAGGCCCCTGATAAATACCTCTCCCTCTTCACCTGCGAGAAACGCTGCTGGGTCTCACCCTACCCAAATGCTCTATGGGTTCCAGTGCCATGCAGACTGCCTCAGATTTTCTAGCTGTTACTCTGGACCTAAGAGGATAGGACTTGGGAAAGAAAAAGACCTGCTTGTCTATGGAGGAGGGGGAGGAATCCAGAGCAGGCTTGTAAGTCTTCTCTTCCTCTTCCTGCACACTTCCCTTTTGCCTTGCTATCCCACAAGCCTCTTCTGCCAAGCCTAGGAAAACCCACAGGGCAGATGTGTGTGGTGGGGAGCTCCTGGCTTCTCCCACAGAGGGATGACAAGTGGCCTTCACTTTTCTTGGTCCCAAGATGGCTGATCAAGCATCCCCCAAACTCTGCCAAGTCTCTTGACATCATCTCCTCCACCAGGGCACGGTGGTGGCAGGGAGAACCCTAGACTCCACAGGGAGAGGATTAGGGGAGGGTTCAACCAAATTCAGCTATGAAGTAATGCGTCAGGGTGAGCTTGGACTGGTGCTGTTGTTTTATAATTTTTTTTATTAAAATTTTTTTTAATATTTATATATTTTTGAGAGAGAAAGGTTGAGAGAGAGAAAGGTTGAGAGAGAGAGAGAGCACAAGCAAGGGAGGGGCAGAGAGAGAGGGAGACAGAACTCTGTCAGCGCAGAGCCCGATGCAGAGCTCAAACTCACCAACCGTGAGATCATGACCTGAGCCAGAGTCAGACGCTTAACTGACTGAGCCACCCAGGCACCCCTGGTGCCATTGTTTTAAGAACTGTATCCGATGGTTCGAGTCTATCCCATTCACTGGTGCTGTTTTTGGACTGAATTTGGTTACAGCCAAGTTCTAGCAGAGGAACATAATTCCCCACAGATTCCATCTGTGTCAAGCCCCTGAACCAAGGTTCTGCAGTCACTTCCCGAGAGCCACTCCCCACCACGTCTCAGGGCAGAGGACAAGGGGATGAGCGGTGTTGGCCTGCGAGGGTCTGTGAGCAAGAGGTGTCCTCATACTAATTCCTGGGTTTGACAGGTCCCAGCAGAGCTGAGGAATGCCTTCGCTCCCTACTGATTTCAAGGTCAGTGTTCAGGCATGCACTGTGGGGTGGTGGACAGAGCCCTAGACTGGAAACCAGGAGCTGTGGGCTCCAGTTTCAGCTCTGCAGGATGATACAAAACAAATGGATGCCTCTCTCCAGGCCTCACTTTCCTCTTCTGTAAAACGGGAGGTTGGACTAAGTGAGTCTGGAATCCTAGGAGTGGGGCCTGGAGTCTGTATCTTTTCATTATCTCCAGTGAGTCTGAGACATAGCTACGGCAAGACCACAGAACCAGGGAGCCTCAGCGTCCCTTCTGGCTGCTGACTTCAGGGGTCTGGCCTGCCGTGCTGCCTACTGAGGCTTCACCATGCTTGGGCACCAGTTCAGACTGAGAATAAATGGGGAATTCTCGGGTCCTTCTGAATAAGCTATGATAGACCCCAAACTGTAAACACAGTGTGTTTGATGCCCGAAATGAGGAACAACCAAGGATATGGTCAGAGAAGTGCTGAAAGTGACTAAAAATAGACTGATATTTGGTGAGGGGCATGGGAGACATGAGGAGGACGCTGGGGGTGAGTGAGCACAGCCTGTGGCCTGTTCTCAGCAGGATCCAGGGCTGGTGACTCCTCTTACCACCCCTTCCCCCAGTTGCAAGTGTGAGGAGTGTGGTGTGTGCCTTTGGGAGGGGATGCACATGTGCTCTCTCTTGCAGGGAGAGCCCGAGCCCTCACTGGAGAATAAAGTCCTGTCACACCAGCCTGGATTAGTGTCATCCGCCCCTGGGGATCCTGGAATGTGACCCTAAAGACCCATTTCCAGCTGTCCCCACAGCCTCAGCCCTGCTTGCCCTGCCAGACTCAGGGTTCATGTAAGCCTTATAGCTGGTTCAGGCCAAGTACCCTGAGAACTTGAATGATTTTGAGGTAGTGATCAGGGTTTGAGTTGAAGAATTTGCACTGAGGAAGTGGAGAGTGGCTGAGCTGGCTCTCTGACTCTGCAGTGACTTCCGGGCCACTCCCACCTGGCTTCTTGCCCTCCACAGCCCTGCCCCGCCCTCTTACAAGCCCTGGCTGTTTGGTGGCTAATGGGCTCCAGGACCTGGGAGAGCAGAGGGGAGCTGCCAGGAGGATGCACTGGGGCAAAGGGCATTCCTGGAGGTGGAGCTGGGGCTGGCCCCTGGGGCAGACTGCTATAATCTAGGCTGAGCCTGGGCAAGCCTGAAGAAGTGGGTGAGCCAAGCACAGCAGGCAGAAGAGACCCTTGGGTCTGTGAGGAGCAGAGAAGGGTGGGAGCCCTTTCCCTGCCTGGGAGCAGTCTGGAAGAGGCACCTCTTGCTGCTAGCTGGGTCCTCCAGCTCTGTCCACAGTGGGCCCTGGAGGGGGCTGGGCTTAAGCCTCTCTTGTCCCCAGTGCCTGGGAGCTGGCAGCATTGCAGCCATCTCCTGCCACGTGCAGGTGCCACCTCCCCCCTCCCTCTGTGCGCATGCATTTGTAGGGGTCTGGTGAGTGGGAGTAGGGTGTTCCAGTCTTCTTTCTGATGATGCAGATCCTCAGAGGGAAGGACTCTGGATTCCAAGAGTCCAGACCAGGCCCCTGTTGTACCTGGATTGCCGCCTTCAGCTCCTGTCTGCTATAAACAATAGCTAAAGACACACTTAGGGTGACCAACTGACCCAGTTGGCCAAGGAATGAGAAGTTTCCTGGGACAAGGGACTTCTAGTGCTAAAACCTGGGAAAACTAGGATGATTGGCTAGATTATTTTTAACTTTTCTTGAAAATATTTTTTAAAGCAGACACATACCTGGCATGCCAGACCTGCAGTCTGTAATTATTTGTATCTATGAGTGTTTATAAGCACTCCTAGGCTTTAAAATTATTTGAGAGGAAATAATTTGATTGCATTCTGATTTTATTTTGGAGTATATGAACAAAATCTATATGGAACAGTTTCACGTATTCAAGCCAATTCTGAGGTTAAGGGGTGATTGAGTCTGTATATGGGATCCTAGTATATGGACATAATGCCCCCTAGAATTCCTTTCCCCGTCATCTGATAAAATAACACTGGGGATCTTATGGAGCTGTCAATCATGGGGAATCTTCCTCCTTCCTCAGAAGTGCCTGCCTCTACCACCAGTGTGGCCAGTCACCATCCCCAACTTCTTAGATTCACTGATTGGTTCAGGAACAATTAGATCTCCCCCCTGCCCTTCTTCTTTTTAGGATTATGGGTGGGTGGGGTCGTGGTGGTGGTAGTGGTGGAGATTAGTGAGATGGAGGGAAAGAGAGCTATTACTCTTTTATCTAGATTATGAACTCTAAAGAAGATGTAAACTTTGAGTTACTGTCACCACATGGAAGGATTCAGTATAAGAAACTAAGCTGATATAAGGGCACCTGGGTAGCTCAGTCGGTTGAGTGTTAGACTCTTGATTTAGGTTCAGGTTATGATCCCAGGGTCATGGGACTGAGCCCTGCATAGGGCTCTGCACTGAGCATGAAGCCTGCTTAAGATTCTCTCTCTCTCCCTCTCCCACTCCCTGACTTATGCTTTCTTTCTTCTAAAAGTTTTTTTAAAAAATTAAAAAAAAACTAAGCTGACATAGAAAAAGCAAAGTTGAGAGATAGGGAGAAAAAGGGAAAGTTCTGAGAATGTGTTCTGGACTACTAAATTCAGCCATGCCTGAAGCCCTCATATACCTTGGACTTACCAATTACACAAGACAATAAAGGCATCCCCACACCCAACCCATCTTATGCTTATTTGAATCCAACTTCCATTATTCTGCACTGTGGCTGAAGGAGTTCTGGTTAATTCACCTGACCACCACCTCTGTGGCAGGTCTCTATTTGGGACTCTCCATTAGGGAGAGGGGAGGGGAGAACTACCCCAGTGTTGTGTCCTCTTCTGTCTCCTGAACTGAGTCCCTTATGCCTTCAAATTAGGAAAACCAAATCTCCTCCAGGACACATTGAGGGTGGGAGGTACATGTCTGTGCTTTTGTCTTCAGGAGACTGTTTGGGGGAAAATGGGATGAGAACTCTTCCAAGTTCTTTCTCTCATCTGCCCCAATCCCTCCCCTTGTTCCTAGGATCTACAGAGATCTCTTGTTGGTCTTTGACTCTGCAAGTCAACCCTATAATACATCTACCTCCCACTCACATACCTATTGCCTTTGTGACACCCCAGCATAGGTAAAGCCTTTCCTAGTCATGGGAGGAGTGATGATTGCCTTCACCACTCCATTTCAACACCAGGTAAACTGGGATGGAAAAGAGCATTGGTTACTGTTGCTGCCTAGAGCTGGGGTAGAGGAAGCTCACCCCTTCTCCTGGCTAGGGTTGGAAACAGGCAGCCATCCTCAACCTGTGAGTAAGGCTGAGTTGACGGAAGGGAAAGGCAGGCAGGATGGGGCAGGCCCACTAGACAATGCATAAGAAGAAGCAGGTGGCAGAAGGACCACAGGAAATGGAAATAGTATCCTAAGCAGGCTGGGATAAGAATTCACAAATGAGCTCAACATTTGACTTTTGGGATGACCTTTTAACCCAAAGACATCCAGCTGCAAGAGGATGGAAGGAGGGAGGAAGAAATTGCTTCCCAGTCCAAATAAAACAGCCTCCCACAAAGTACATCTTCCTAGCTTAGCCTATAATTTCAGTTTCTCCTTTTAAAAAAAATATTAAGCAATTTTATGACATGAAAAATGTATAGAGAATAATAAAGTAAACATCTATGAATCCACTACTCAGAGTAAAAAATAAAACAGTGGTAACATAGTCATTTCCCCTCTCCTCAGGGGAGAACCACAACCCCGGATTTCTAGCCATCATTCCAAGGCATTTCTTTATTCTTTTTCTTTAAAAAAATTTTTTTTAATGTTTATTTATTTTTGAGAGAGAGAGAGAAAGAGAGGGTTAGCTGGAGAGAGGTGGACAGGATCCGAAGCAGGCTCTGTGCTGACAGCAGCAAGTCAAAGGTCGGGCTAGAACTCATGAACCATGAGATAATGACCTGAGCCAAAGTTGGACACTCAACCAATTGAGCCACCCAGGCGCCCCTCTTTATTTCTTTTCTAAATATGTCTGTATTTCTAAGTTCTATTTGGTATCACTTTACATGTTTTAGACTTTATATAAGTGGCATCACATAAAGGATATGCATTCTACAGTAAACTTGGATTTTTTTCCCCCAACCAGATATTATGTTTACAGGATTTGCCTATATTGGTAAATATAGATCTTGCTCCTTGATTTTTCATGGCTGTAAAGTACAGCACAACTTATCTGCATGTTTTGTGTGATGGACATTTAAGTTGTATCTAAGTTTTGCTATTACTGTATTTCATCAATTCTAAGGCATGCGTTTTTCACATTTAAAAATCTCTGAATTAAGAGATACTTATTGAAAACAACAATGGGAAGGTGCATGGGTGGCTCAGTTGGTTAAGCATCTGACTTCAGCTCAGGTCATGATCTCATGGTTGGTGAGTTTGAACCCTGCTTTCGGCTCTGTGCTGACGGCTCAGAGCCTGGAGCCTGCTTCGGACTCTGTGTCTCCCTCTCTCTCTCTGCCCCTTCCCTCCTTCACGTTCTCTCTCTCTCTTTCTCTCTCTCTCTCAAAAATAAACATTTGAGAGAGAAAGAGAGAGAAAGACAGACACAGAGACAGAGCATGAGCAGAGTAGGGGTAGAGAGAGACAGAGTCACGGAAGCAGGCTCCAGGCTCTGAGTTGTCAGTACAGAGCCACATGATGGGCTCAAAGTCATGAGCTGTGAGATCATGACCTGAGCCAAAGTCAAATGCTTAACCAACTGAGCCACCCAGGCTCCCCAACATAAAAAAAAAACTTTTTAAAAACAACAATGGGTCATACTTTAATTGGCGATATTTTCCCTTAGTGAATGTTGTACCTTAGATTCAATGAAGAATAGTGCCAAAAACACTGCAGCATTCCTATATGTGTTGTGTTTCTTTAGTGTATATCCCCCTGGAAGTAGAAATTGCTTAGTTATAAGGTATATTACCACCAATTTTACTAGATATTGCCAAATTGTTCCCCAAAGTATTTTTACTGATTTATACTCCCACCACCATGGAAAAGGGTTCCCATTAGTGTATACCCAGGATTATCAACTGACTTTCTGAGTTTTGTTAATCCAGTGGGTATGAAATGGTATCTCATTGTAGTTCTAATGTGTATTTCCTGATTATTAGTAATCTTGGGCATCTTTTCAAGATCCTTTACTTTCTCTTACCCATATTCTTGGGACTCTCTATTGATTCCCCTGCCTCAGTCCTCCTTCACCATAGTCAAACCAACCACCATCAATATTTATCAGGATAGAAGAGGAATTATCAGAAGCTATAAAATTATTTATGCCCAAGTAATTCTACTCTTGGAAACTCACACTGAGAGAAGAAAATGCTACATGCTTAAAAATGTTAATTGTATCTAAATTTTTAATGGTTAAGAGTTGAAAATCATCCCAAAGTTCAATATTGGTAGGTATTTTAATAAATAATGGCATATTCCTATGATTAAATTCTATGCAGTCATTAGAAAGAGAACTATAGGGGCTCCTGGGTGGCTCAGTCAGTTAAGCATCTGATTTTGGCTTAGGTCATGATCTCACTGTTTGGTTCACAGGTTAGAGCCCCACATCGGGCTCCTCACTGACAGTGCTGAGCCTGCTTGGGATTTTCTCTCTCCTCTCTCTCTCTGACCCTCTCCCACTCATGTGTTCTCTCTCTCAAAATAAGTAAATAAACTTAAAAGAAAAAGAAAGATAACTATAAAAACAGTGTATGTACGTGTCTGTTTGAACTTAGGGCATAATAAGGATGGCTGATTAAAAAATAATTAAAAAACTGTAAATTTTCCTATAAAAATCATAACCACAAGAGAAAATGAGATCCCATGTACAATAGCAATGAAAGTATAATAAGTAAACCTGGGGCAAAATAAATAAGAGATTTACATGTGAAAAAAATGATAGCATTACAAATTAATAGGGGAAAAGATGGATTATTTGATATTATGTTGGAAAACTACTTTCTTAAAAAAAGTAACTATTTTGCCATCTGGAGAAAGAATAAACTGGATCCATACCTTACTCTTTACATTAAAATAAATTAGTTATTTCTTTATCATCATTAGTTAGGAAACAAGACACAAAACTGAGATGCAATGAAGGAAACAAATTGATAATTCTGACTACATACATATTAAATTTCTCTGTGTCAAAACAACCATAAATAATAATAAAAGGCTAATTTGTAACAATATTTGTCAATTTCATGAAGGGGTAATTTTCCCAGTAAAGAAAAAGCTCTTTAAAATAAATATTAAAAAGCAAACAATGCAATAGAAAAATTGATAAAAGATACAAACATCATGGTACTTAAGCATATTTCAGTGCCTCCCCAACTTTGGTAAACGCTGGAATCACCTGGAGATCATTAAACAAATATTGATGCCTGGCTCCCTGATAACTGATATAATCGATGTGACATGTGAGTTGGACATTGGGATTTTTTTTTTTTTATGAAATTTATTGTCAAATTGGTTTCCATACGATACCCAGTGCTCATCCCAAAAGACATTGAGATTTTTAAAAGCTTCCCTGGTGATTCTAATGTTCAACAAAGTTGGGATCATTGGAATATGCAATAAGCCTATAAAAGATTACCACTAATAATAAGAATGTAAATTAAAACAACAAAGTGATTCCATTTTTCATCTATCAGATTGGCAGGGGTGAAACGATAAAGCTTCACGTTGGTCAGGGTGTGGGGAAGACTATAAGACTTTGTTGAGAGAATGTAAATTGGCATAGACTTTTTGGAGGGCAATTTGGTAATCTTCATTAATATTTAAAACTTGCATGAACTTATATTCTACAATTCTATTTCTAGGAATTTATTGTACATAAACTCTTACACAAATCCTCAGTGATGTTCGATGTAGCATTATTTCTGTAACTGCTTTTCATTTCTGTTGTTGTTTGTTTATTTAGCCTAACAAGGGCTGTGACTTAGAAGCCATTGATGGATGGAGATAGCAATCATCCCCTCCTTAATATACCCATGGTGTTTGGGCCTCGGACGTTGCTGAGTGGAGCTGGGTAGTCACTCTCTTCCTTAGGAATCTCATTGCATCCATAAATTTAAGTAGGAGCAAAGAAGTCTCTTGGTGGAAAAAGAAGGTTGGGACCCTAACCTCTTTCCACTCGGTATTGAAATTATTGAAATGTATATGATGAACTGAGGAGATCTTCAAGAAAACCATTGAGGCCAGATGGCAAGGAAGGACAATGGGAGTCACAGAGAGGAAACGCCCATAAAGATGAGAGAAGGTTGGACCAGTGTCTAGGACTCAGTTTTAGGGCTTAGTTTATTGGAAGCTAAGGTACAGGAGTAATGTTGAGACTCCTTTGCTCACCTTGCTACGATGGGTCTATTTGTGGGGGAACAGATTCCCTGTGTGGGGGGGTTGAGAGAACCTTATTACCAGGTGATAGTTGGTAATCTGGTAACTTTGCTGGGGGCGGGGGGGTTCTCTTCATTAATCCTGTCAGGGCAGGTGCATTCCTTAGTCTGGGCAAGTCAGCAGAGATACCTCTGAGAAGTCTAGAGTCAGCAGACAAGTGAGAGGGAAACTCTCTCAGTGACAGGGACACCAGCCTGGGAATTCTGAGCTTCTTGGAGTGGAATCTTGGGGAAATAGTGCTATCTCTCTGCCAAGCTGGCAAAGAGGAGAGAGGAATCATTGTAATTCGGGTATTAATGGCATATTTTCTAGGCTTTGAGGTAGTACTCATAACATCAAAAATTGGCAGATATGATCATGCTTGGATGGTGTGATAATTGTAGCCATTTTTTTATCTTTTTTTTCTAACAGCAAAGGAAAATGATTACCATTTGCTGATAGGTAGGAAAGTTCTTACAATACGAGCTCAATATTGCATGTATACATATATGTATATGTAAATAATACTGATTTCTATGTATGTATGTGCGTAGAAAAAAGAACTCAAAGGAAATGTATCAAGGCTTCAAGAAGTTATCTCTGGATGATGAGATTATTGGGAATGTTTATTTTCTTTATTAAACTTAAAATTTTTTCTAATGTCTACATTGAACAAGTGTTACATGCTCTTGGTAGTCAGAAAACCAACTTTTAGAAAAAGTAGAATTATTGTATGTTAGGTAAATAGATAAAATGATATATGTTAAATAACATGTTATATGTTTAGGAAAAAAAAGAGACAGGGAAAGAAAACTGCTGTATTTCATGCTATGTGCCAGGTCACCATACTAGATATCTGCATATGTTAACTGTAAAAAGTACATAGGTATATTCTTTTATGCATATTCTCTGAGAGCAACAGGAAGCACTGAGTAAGGACAGAGTCAGGCAGGTCTGTTCGGGGGAGGAATTTTTCTTCAAGTGCTCAGAGGCCCTCTCCTCCTCCTCCCACCTCACCATCTGGATCCTCCTCTTTCCCCCAGCTGGGACATCCACCAAGGGATAAGGCAGAGAGCAAAGCCATGGCTCATGGAAAACTTAACCGAAGCAGATAGTGGAGCCCAGGACAGCAGGGTCCTGAAACTGCTGAATATGGAAACTGACTCAGGGTATGAAAAGAGCTATCAATTAGAGAAAAGGATTGCATTGATGTGTCACGCCTGATGGTGGAAATGGGCCTTTGTGGGTGGGTAGACTTGACCTCAGTGTAAGTAAGAACTTAGTCATATGGGAAGTATTAAATTTCCATTGCTGGAATTATCCAAGGGGTACTTGCACAGAGGAGATTCCTCTGCTGTGCAGGAGATTGCTCTAGAATCTAGATGGTCTGTTTCAGCTTTGAGATTCTGTTACTCCCTATCCAGCCTTGCCCTAGATCCAGGGGACAGTTTGTTAATCCCTGCAGCTACTTGACAAGCCTATGGGAGAGGCCTTCTGACAGTCACGCATATAAGCAACTCCAGTGGTGAGAATTTCACTAGGAAGAGAGGGGAGGGAGGGGCAGGGCCAGCCTGGCCTGGTGGGGGAGATATTAGGGGAAAGTGGACCTTTGGGCCCCCATAGGTCAAGGTCTATGGGTGGCCATCCATTCCACCGTCCTTATACCCAGCCCTAGCACTCACCTTGCAGGGCGACTTTGACAGAAATACAGAACTTTTGTCCTGCACAGCTCTCACCTGCCCACCGACACACCCTCATAAGTAGCAGGTATTAACATAGCACCTGCAATGTAGAAGTGGAAGATACCAGAACCAAACCAAACCAGCCATCAAACAAACAACAACCACCACCACAAAGCAAAGAGGCCACTGACAAAATACAACAGCAACAAAATTTCACAGGCCAGCTAGAGACAACACCAACAGACAAATGTAGAGGAAAGAAGAGTTTTGGAGTCAGAGAGGCTTGAATCTGCATCTTGGCTGTGACACTGACTAGTTGGGTAGCATTAGGCAATTACTTTATCTCTCTGAGACTCATTTTCATGACCTGTAAAGTGATGTTAATAGTACCCATTTCGCAGGATTGTTGTCAAGAAATGCACACGCACGTATGCATACATGGCACGCAGAGTCTGGCATGTCATAAACCTCAACGAATTATGGCTATTGCTATTTTTATTGCGTTTGCTATGAAACAAATAAATTGGGAAGAACCAGCTATAAGTGCACCTGGAAGGCAAAGAACCTACAGATCAGTTGGAGCTGGAGAAGTCAAAGAAAGCTTTGTTCATTGACGGCAATGTGCTTTAAGCACCTATTAGTGCTAGGTGCCATGCTGTAGGTTCTGGGTGTCAAAACAGATGCGGCACCTGCACTTCCGTGATGTACAGTTGCTAGGCAATGAGCAAGGAAGTAGAAAGGAATTTATAGTTATAAATTGTGATAAGTCTGATCAAGGAACAGCACAGGGTGCTATAAAAGACACTAGAAGTGGGGTGCCTGAGTAGCTTAGTCGGTTAGGCATCTGACTTTTTTTTTTTTAATGTTTATTTTTGAGAGAGAGAGAGAGAGAGAGACAGAGTGCGAGCGGGAGAGGGGAGAGAGAGGGAGACACAGACTCTGAAGCAGGCTCCAGGCTCTGAGCTGTCAGCACAGACCCCGATGCAGGGCTTGGACTCATGAACAGCGAGATCACGACCTGAGCCGAAGTCGGATGCTTAGCCAACTGAACCACCCAGGTGCCCCTGTGTCCGAGTCTTGATTTCAGCTCAGGTCATGATCTCACGGTTCATGAGTTCGAGCCACACATCAGGGTCTGTGTTGACAATGCAGAGCCTGCTTAGGATTCTCTCTTTCCCTCTCTCTCTACCCCTACTCCACTTGCTCTCTAAGAAACTTAAAAAAAAAAAAAAAAGACACTAGCAGAGGGTACCTGATTTTGATTGTGGGAAGAGTCAGGGATGACCTCTTGGAGTAAGCAGACTTTTTTTTTTTTCTTCACATTTATTCAATTTTGAGACACAGAGAGAGACCGAGAGCACAAGCTAGGGAGGGGCAAAGAGAGAGGGAGACATGGGATCTGAAATAGGCTCCAGGCCCTGAGCTGTCAGCACAGAGCCTGATGCGGGGCTCAAACTCACAAACCGCAAGGTCATGACCTGAGCCGAAGTCGGATGCTTAACTGACTGAGCCACCCAGGCGCCCCACTGGAGGAAACAGTCTTTAAGGTAAACCTAAAGGCAGATCAGAGTTCGTCCCGTGTGGGCTGCAGGCACAGCACGTGCAAGGTGCCGAGAGGTGGTAAAAGCTGGCGCATCTAGGAGCTGAACATGTGTGTCTGGAGCATCGTAAGTAGGGAGTGATTGGGTGAGAAATGTCTGGGAAGGTGGGCAGTTGGCTGAATCACATGAGGCCTTGAAAGACTTGGTAAGGATTTGGTATTTTATCCTGAGGGATTGGATTCCACTGACGGATGTTAAGCAGAGAAGTGATGTGAAGGAAATCACTGGCTACCGTGTGGGGAATGGAGGGGACAAGACTAGAGGTGGGAAGGTGAGCTGCAGTGGTTCAGATGGGAAATGGTGCCTTGGGCCAGGGTGAGGGGCAGAGATGGAAAGAAGTGGTGAGATGCTAGAAGGATTTTGAGGCAGACCCTACACGGTAGGAAGATGGATTAGATATGAAGGGCGGAGCAGAGGCGTCCAGTGGGCTTCAGTCACCTGGCCAGGAAAGGTGTAACCATAGAGGTGGTCCTGAAGGGCGATCCACCAAGTAGCAGAGTAGAGGGCAGGTGGGGAGAGACTGGAGAACTGAGCCCTGAGCTGGGCCTGAAAGGAAAGGCAGCAGGAGGATGGAAGGGAGAACATTCCAGGAGGGGAAGCTGCAGAATCCAGGAGAAGAGCTGGGAATGAGCTTGCCTCATGCCAGGTAGGCGGCACCGGGCGGCACCGAGTCAGTGAGCCCTGCCAGGAGAGAAGGGTGGGCACGGGGCCACAGGGCATGTGACAGGAGCAGGGAAGCAGCAGGGGTGGGGCCTGATTTCGCCAGGCCTCTGGAGCCAGGAGGTATCAGCCTTGATGTCAGAGATAACGAGAGCTGTGTGGGCTCCTAGGCCAGCAGCCAGCCAGCTGGCCAGGCAGTGGCCCATTTCTCAATGCTCCAGGTCTAGGCCAGACAAGACATGAATACGTGGCACAAAATTTGTGCTTTTTACTGATAACCTATTCTGATGATAGCGTGGGACATTTATAGAGAAAGTCTCTGGGCTCCCAGGACACCACCTCCTCCTTGGCTTCTTCCAGTCTCACTGGCTGCCTGTTCTGTCTGCCCCCCCCCTTGCCAGCTCTTCTACCTCCACCAGGCATCCCGAAAGTGGGAAGCAGAGCTCACAAACTCACGCCTCTTCTCTTCCGTCTCTTCATCCCATCCTTTGGAGATCTCATCCAGCTCTGTGGCTTTAAAAATCATCTATACTCTGCTTTATGTATTAAACGGATTATCTTCCTACCCTATCTCCTGAGTACCTGAGGCTGCCCACCTGACATCTCTACTTCGGTAAATAACAGGCATCTCAAATTTATTTACGTATTTATTTTTTTAATGTTTATTCATTTTTTGAGAGACAGATCACAAGCAGGAGGGGGCAGCGGAGGGACAGAGAGAGGGAGACACAGAACCCAAAGCAGGCTCCAGGCTCTGAGCTGTCAGCACAGAGCCCGATGCGGACCTCGAACTCATGAATTGCAAGATCGTGACCTGAGCTTAAGCTGGTCGCTTAACCTACTGAGCCACCCAGGTGCCCCAGGCATCTCAAATTTAAAACTTCCAAGGGCCTCCTGGGTATCTCAGTCAGTTAAGCGTCCAACTCTTGATCTCTGCTTGGGTCATGATCTCACAGTTCATGAGATCGAGCCCCGCATCAGGCTCTGTACTAACAGTGCTGAAATCTCTCTGCTTGGGATTCTCTCTCCCTCTCTCTCTCTCTCTGCCCTTCCCTGTTCACTCTCTGTTTCAAAATAAATAAATAAACATAAAAAAAAATACTTAAATGTCTGAGACAGAAACCTCCAGTCCCCTCCACCTCAACCTGTTTCGCACTTTTGTGAGTAAGTGTACCTCCCACTTGTTAAGGCAAAAACCTAGGAGCCATCACTGATGTCTTATTTAGCATCCAATGTATCAATAAGTCCTGTAAGTTCTGCCTCCTGAAAAATCCAGAATCTGTCCACTTCTGCTGTCCACCGCCACCAATCAATCCTCCACCATTTTCTCCTGGACTGCAGCTAAAACCTCCTCACTTGTCTTCCTGGGTCCCCTCTTGTCTGCCAGGCAGCCCCTTCTCCACAGACCAGCCAAAGTGATCCATGTAAAACACAAATCAAACAAAGTCGAACTTCAGATTAAAACCTTTCAGTGGCTTCCCACTGCTTCAGAATGACACGAGAGCCACCTCCGTAGCATCTGGGCCAGCCTAAGACTCTGACCTCATCTTCTACCACCAACTTCTCCCTCTCTTTCCCTGCTCTCTGCTGCCCCAGACACACTGGTTTTCTCTCTGTTTCCAGAACAGATCAACCTTGTGCCCATCTCAACAGGGCCTTTGCCCTTAGAATTTGCTCTCTCTGGTACATTTTCCCACCATTCTTCTCACTGTTCAGGTCTCGGTTCAAATGTTACCATCCTACTGAGGTCCTCTCCTTGCTGCCAGTCCCTCATTATCACATATTTTGTTCTGCTATCTGTGACATGGAAATAGTCATCTATTTACTTATTGTCTATCTCCCCCATTAGAATGTAAGTTTCAGGAGCATTGGATCTTGTCTGACCTGCTCAGTGCTCTGTCTCCCACTCTTAGAACAACACTGGGAACACAGTAGGAGCTCAATAAATATTGGTTCAACCAATGAATAAGTG
Organism: Panthera tigris; assembly: GCF_018350195.1. Lineage (NCBI taxonomy): Eukaryota > Metazoa > Chordata > Mammalia > Carnivora > Felidae > Panthera > Panthera tigris. Next base: position 60,868,472 of record NC_056665.1, on the reverse strand, counting down.
CTCCAGATGTGGTTCCTGGTCTTCTCGAGATGAGAGAGGCGTAACAAGCCACAGGAAGAGTTACCTAAGAATCCAGTGCAGGAAGTGGTGACTCTGAAAACTGATTCAAAGCTAGTCTGATAAACTGATTTTTGCTGAAGTATTGTTGGATGACAATGTACTACCTAGTAATGCTGGCCTCTAATGGGGATCTAGAAAGACAAAGGTCTAATCCATATGGTGGTCCTAGAGGGAAACCCTTCAAGGACTAGAACGGGGGGCAGATGAGGAGCTATTTGAAGACTGGTGGGTGCTCCCCAAGGACTGAAGGGTTACAGGAATGGTGGGAAGGGTGTGGGGCAGGGAGGTTGAGGGAAACACTAGGGTGGGAGCCTTGACCACTCTTCACTTGTGACTCTGAGAGGAGTCACTGGCAGGGATCCTGGTGATTGTATGGGGCAGTCAGCCTGGTCAAGAGGTAGAGTGGTATACTTGGGAGGATTGGGAGGATTGGTCATCCCCCAGCAGCCCTCAGTCGCCTTGCGTGGTGGAAGCTGGTTGACAACCACAGCTATGATGTGGGGCCTATCGGGGCCAGGCAAGTGACCCCAGGGTCAAGGCCCAGGATGGACCCACCAAGCTGGGGCCAGAAAGAGGGTGAGGCAGAGACAGAAAGGCCTATAGGAGGCAAAGAGACCAATGCTCCTTATGAGCAAGGTGCAGGCCCACAGGAGGAAGAGGCTTATGGCTGCAGAAGTCAGCCTGGCACCATTGCCGAGAATGTAGCTGCCAGAAGGATACAAGAACCTTGACTCCTCTCCAGTCACTGGGCCTCTCTGCAGGAAGCTCACACACTCACCCAGAGTAGAAGCTGGTGGGCAGATCTGGATCCACTGAGAATTACCTACAGACACTGTTCAATTTTTGTAGCCCACTAAATTACCAACGGGACTTACTTATTCAAGGTTTTCTCTTCACTAGCCGATAGGTGGGGCTCCTCAGGAAGGCCAAATCTACACATTCTCCCCAACATTTATGACCCTGCTCTGCCACGGTGCTAATTGTGCGGTTTGAGCACCTACTCTGTGTCAGACACCCTGCTAGGTCCTTGTCCACTCTCCTCAGGATCGTATTAATAGAAATGTCTTCCAGCTCAGGTCTCCCTTGGACTGACGAGGTGTGTGACCTCAATCCCGCTGAGCCTCGGTCTCATCAACAAACAGAAATGCTAATCCCTCCCCCGCAGAGCGTCAGGCACTTGGAATGCACTCCGTAACAGGTGTAGTTGTTTTAGTTAACAGCTCTTGGGGTCAAGGAGGCAGGTGAGGACAGGTGAGGGGGGTGGGGGTGAAGGGATTCCTCTGGGAAAGAAGGAAATCAACAAAAATACAGCTTCTTAACTCTATGGTGATGCAGGTGATCTTATTCGGAGCCAGCAAAGTCGGGGTAAAATTTAAGGAGCTAAGAACCTTCTAGCCAGGAACGCAGACATACCTGAGAGCCCCCAAGGGCCGTGGGAAGCAGAGGTGGGAGACTGGGAGTTTCCAGGTCCTGTGTGTGCTCAAACTCACTGACATTTCTTTCTGACCTGCTCTCTTCAGCCCCCTGTAGCTCCTGTGGGGCAAACACATCAGTTCCCAGGCCAGGACAGCCTTCCGAGCTCTGGAGAGTCATTAAGGCAGCGTCCCCTTCACTGGGGCTCAGCACAGGCTGTGTGGAGGTGGGGCTAGTCCTTCACGGCGAGGTGTCTGAACATCCTCAGGAAATTTGAAGGGAGTTTTGCAAGAACGTGGAAGCAATGCCATTGGATTCCTCCAGAAGATAAATGAGCCTGGTGAATTATTAAGGAGGTGAAAGAAGTCAGGGCTTAGCTAAAAGAATCCCACATTTCTGTGAATATTTCAACCACTCCGGACCTATTTTGGCGAAGAGACTGTTCTTGTGCTGTGTGAAAAGTCTGGAGGGAGCTAAAATTACGCTCACCTAGGGCGGCTCTTGGTTAAGGGAGGCCTGCCTTTCTGAGCTCGGATCCAGGCTCAGAGATAGCTTCTCACAGCTCAGCAGCTATTTTTAACGTTGTGAAACTCAATATGTCAGTGGGGAGGCCAGGAGGAGGCAGGGCTGGAGGTGAAGTGGCCGAGGCTATCTGGCCCCTGATGGAGGCGAAGTCACTCCCTGGCTCTTGGCTGATACCCCTGCATGTCTTTATTGAGCCCCGAAAATAGATACCTGGCCTGGTGTTCAGGGCTGACGGAGGGGGGTACAGCCCAGAAGAGAATTTAATAATTTAATCTGTCTCTCGTTTGAGCTCTTTCTTTGATTCAATACAGATGCTGTCTCTGGCAGCTGAAAGAGAATGCATCATAGCTCCGTGGTAAAAATAAAAACACTAAACTAAAAACAAAACCCAAACACTTGGTATGTTCTGTTTACAAGTGCTTTAAAACGTACATTCAGGGGTTCATTTGGTTAAGCGTCTGCCTTCGGCTCAGGTCATGATCTCGCAGTTCGTGGGTTCGAGCCCTGAACTGGGCTCTCTGCTGTCCTTGCAGAACCCATTTCAGATCCTCTGTCCCCCTTTCTCTCTGCCCCTCCCCTGCTCGTTCTCTCTCTCTCTCTCTCAAATAAATTTAAAAAAGTAAAATAAAATGTACGTTCAAGGGGTGCCTGGGTGGCTCAGTTGGTTGAATGCTGGACTCTTGATTTCAGCTCAGGTCATGACCAGGGTAGTGGTCATTCAGGCTTTGCGGTGCTTAGGATTCTCTCTTTCTCTGCCCCTCCCCCACTCACACACTCTCTCTTTTTCTCTAAAAAAATTGAATGTACATTCAAAATGTGTGTCTTTTCATCTCTCTGTGTGTTGGCTCTCAGTGATCCAGCATCCTCTCTAGTTGGGACACCCCATGAGCTCCCCCGTTTCAAGTCTCTCTTTTCCGAGGCCATGGTTTTCCAGTGGAGACTGTCTCTGGCCTAAGCAGCACTATCAGAAACCCAGCAGCAGGGGTGCCTGGGTGGCTCAGTTGGTTAAGTGTCTGACTTCGGCTCAGGTCATGAGTTTGAGCCCTGAGTCAGGCTCTGTGCTGACAGCTCAGAGCTTGGAGCCTGCTTCGGGCTGTGTCTCCCTCTCTCTCTGCCCCTCCCCCGCTCACACTGGCTCTCTTTCTCTCAAAAATAAACATTAAAGAAAAAAAAAAAAAAGGAAAGAAACCCAGCAGCGGCCAGACCACAGTCCAACTGACTAAAGTCGTGTGTAAAGTGTCACTTTTCTGTCTGTGCTGAAGAGTAGCACAATTTGCACCCACCTCTCCCCACCCCAAATCTGCCACATGGCATGAGGATTATTTCAAGCTGAAAGGCAAGTGAGGAGAAGCAGATACAGGAAAAGCTCTCTGCCCTCCCCTTGTTTGCCTAAAAACAGGACATACATTTACAAAGGTGTCCTTCCTCCCCTGTCCACCAGGGAGGATGGATGTTAATCAGGGAAGACAACACCAGATCCTCAGCAGCACATTGTACACCTTTTAATAATAACCTTGAGGGGCGCCTGGGTGGCTCAGTCGGTTAAGCGTCCGACTTCAGCTCAGGTCATGATCTCGTGGTCTGTGGGTTCGAGCCCCGCGTTGGGCTCTGTGCTGACAGCTCAGAGCCTGGAGCCTGTTTCAGATTCTATGTCTCCCTCTTCCTCTGACCCTCCCCCGTTCATGCTCTCTCTCTCTCTGTCTCAAAAATAAATAAATGTTAAAAATAATAATAATAACCTAGAACAACCTAAGTATATATAATTTTTATTTGTCAATTGTATCTCAATAAAACTGGCAAAAAAAGAAAAAAAGAAACGAATCAGAAGGTGACTGGGCAGTGTCCCTAGTGTCACAGTAGTTGAAACTGCCAGCCCCTATGGTGGCTTATACTTGAGTCCTGGAGCCCCTCCCTCCAGACCCTCTGGGACATTAGTGCTGGTGGGGCTCGCCCTCCCCACCCTGGTGAGCAGACCAGAGGAGCCCTCATACCTTTCCCAGATCTGTGTCAGGGAGTATCTGGATGTGTTTTTCTTTTAGAAGTGTTTGTAACAGGCACCTGGGTGCCTCAGTCGGGTAAGCGTCTGACATCAGCTCAGGTCATGATCTCACCGTTTGTGAGTTTGAGCCCCCCATCAGGCTCTTTGCTGACAGCGCCGAGCCTGCTTGGGATTCTCTATCCCTCCTCAACTTGCACTTTCTCTCTCTATACAAAAATAAGTAAATAAATAAAAAGAAATCTTTATAACGAATGTCTCCAGGCTTCCCTTGCTTAGTCCCCTGCAAAATCCACCTCCTACATGTTACAAATAAAAGGCAAGCAAACGAACTTCAACCTCAGCCAAAACACATGGTCTTGCCCTGGCAGCTTGTGTTCAGAAACCCCTGAGGGCCCCTGGGCCCCCTCCCCACCAGTCCTGCAGAAGATCCCATTCACCTGAGCTGCAGGGTGGCCCAGGGTTCCTGGTGATGCTGGCCCAGAATGGCTTAGATCAGAATTGTTCCTAACAGAAAATGTGTTCTAAACTTAACTATATACACAATTAAATATTTATAACGGCTCCCCGCCCCCACCCATTACAGCTGGTCTTGCTGTGCTCATTTCCGCCTGTGTGGCCTTCTCCCTCATGTAAGGAAAGGAGTGTGTTTGGGCAAAGTGTGCCGCCCAGGACAGGGACTTGATAAATGCTGATGAGAAAGGACACAATGGGAAAGTGGAAGATGATTCGAAGACGTAACAGCATTTAAGGGCGAGTGGTGACAGAATAAACTGAGGCAGTTACTAGGGACAACACATGTGGCCCCGCTGTGTGGCCTTAACATGCATCTGCTTTACAATGTGGAGGAAGTTTTGACTTCGTTCTGTTAAATATAAGCATCTTAATGAGAAGTATACTAGTGTTGATGAATTTTTTTTCTAGAAAATGCTTTATGAGGGGCACCTGGGTCGCTCAGTCTGTTGCGCCTCCGACTCTTGATTTCGGCTCAGGTCATGATCTCACAGTACGTGGGATCTAGCCCCAGTGTGGGGCTATGTGCAGACAGCACAGAGCCTGCTTGGGATTTTTTCTCTTCCCCTCTCTCTGCCCCTCCCTGGCTCATGCTTGCTCATGCACTATCCCCCTCTCTTTCTTTCTCTCTCTCTCTCTCAAAATATATAAATAAACACTTTTAAAAAAAGAAAAGAAAATGTTTTATGAAAAAAAGCCTCAAATTGATAATAGGAGTGGGAAATGGAAATCAGAGAAGGGGAGGGGAGGCTTATATCCCTGTCCTGTTCCAGTTGCTTATAATGGGAATGTATTTTTAAGTTTACATAATAATACATACATTTATGTAAATTTAACGTTTTAAATAAGAAAGGGAAAAAAGTACTTTTCTGAGCAAATTCAATCAAACCAATATAATTTCTTGATCGATTTTTCAATAGAATAATATTGAGCTGGTTTTCTATTTACTTTCATTAGAATCAAGTCTTTTCGGTGGGCCATGAAAATTTACCTATTATAGTGGCGGGCAGGACGAGGTTTTCCTCTACTTGTCTTAAATTCTTGGCTGGAGCTCCAGAACAAATCCAAGGCTACTAGAGGGGAGGTGGGTGGTGTGGGTGATGGCCATTAAGGAGGGCATTTTTCGGGATGAGTACTGGGTGTCATATGTAAGAGATGAGTGAATCACTGGGTTCTACTCCTGAAGCCAAGACTATACTCACTTGAATAAAAAAAAAAAAAAAGAAAAGACAAATTAACAAGAGAAAAACACAAATTGAAATAGGTTAAAACACAAAAAACAAAAAAAAACACGTACAAGGGAACCCTCACAAGAAAAACGAAGATCTAAAGAAATAGAGCCAAACACTTACAGACTAAGTTGGACAAAGGGTAGTAAGTTGTGAAAATGTGGCAAGATAAAGGGGCTTGAGCTAGGGCAGTTAATCGTGGAAAAGTAACTAGAAAGATAAGGTTTTAAAGCATATTTTGTGCAAAGGTTTACAGAGTGATGAGTATGCTCTGTGTACTTTCCAGTTTACGACTCCATGCCTTTTTATTTTTATTTTTATTTTTTTATTTTTTATTTATTTTATTTTTTATTATTATTATTTTTTTTAATATATGAAATTTATTGTCAAATTGGTTTCCATACAACACCCAGTGCTCATCCCAACAGGTGCCCTCTTCAATACCCATCACCCACCGTCCCCTCCCTCCCACCCCCCATCAACCCTCAGTTTGTTCTCAGTTTTTAACAGTCTCTTATGCTTTGGGCTTGAAAACAGTATAGAGGACAGCAGAGAATTTTTATTTTTATTTTTTTTAATTTTTTTATTTTTTTTGTCATCGGGCAACGAAGTCCCCTGGTGGTGGCTGCCTGAACTGTAACCATACCTCTTAGAAGTTAATTGTCTGCTTTTCAAACCAAGCATTGTATCAAGCGTCACAACCCAGAATGTAATTTTGACTTGAACCAGAGACATTTATATAAATAAAACTGCTCCGTCTTAATCTCACAATCAGGATACAGATCCGTGTCGAAAATAATGATAAAACATTAAAAATAACAACTCTCATTTATCGAGTACCTGTGTGTCAGATATTAGAGCAACTTCATCACATACAGTGTTCTGTGTAATCCTTACAGCAAGGCTATGACGTGGTTATTGTCTCCTTTTAGAGTTGAGAAAACAGACTAACAGAAATTCAATAATCCTCTCAAGACTCCAGAGCTTTCCCACAATCCTGGTCTCTAACGCCTTCTACAATGGGAGGCGCCTCACTGTTCATGGCTCACTCAAGTGTCATTCCCTCTAGACCGGACCCTTCCCTAAGGAGGGCTGGAGCTGGAGAAGAGCCTGTGCTTCCTTCTGTGTCTCTCGGGCGGGAGGCAAATGCTTCTAGCTCTTCTTCCCACATCTCTCTCTGCTGATGAGGGAGGGACACGCACTCCCGCTTTCTCTTGTCCATTTACACAAGGGGGACACATTTTTCTATCAGTAGAGCCTTAAGACATTTATTGGGTCATGTTGTACTAGTGGATGGGTTAATACACCTAAAGGTCAAGAGTCATGTGGTGTTTTCTCCAGCTCCCTGTATCAGCACAATGTCAGCTCAGCCTGTCCTCTGTCCTGCTTACTGCTCATGACCAGGTGTTAGGATGACAAACCTTTCCTGGTATGCTTGGATTTTCCACATTTTTGCACTGAAGTTCCCAGGTCCCAGGAACTCCCTCAGTCTCAAGCAGGGTGACTTTCCCTTCCAGTCCTGGGCAATTTGGACCCAAATTGCAACACAGATTCAGCTGTTCTAGAGCCTGTGGGGAGATGAGACATTCTTTAGGCCTCCTGGTTTGTGACATGTCTGCCAATCCAGTAGCTACTAGAGCTCAGCACTGGGAATGAGAATTATGGGGGGCTTGTTCAGCCTCCAAGGATGGGCTTTGGCAGTACACGGGTGGCCCAGCATGTGGTTTCTGCAGGAGTCCTGGGTTCCAATCCTGGCTCTACCTCTCTTGCTGGCTCTGTAGCCTTGGTCAAGTTATTTCATGGACTCACTACCTCCCAACCTACACAGTACCTACCTCTCACCCCACAACTTCTCAGAACAGTACCTACCTCATGGGGATAGTGTGAGAATTAAATAAGAAAATGCAAACATTTAGAAATGTTCAGCTCGTGAGCTGCCAGATCAGGTGTGGAAACACCTTCCTGTTGGCTGCTGTGATGGCATCCCGGATATTGATCTTGGCTCTTCTATTTATTTTTATTATGAAATGTTTCATAATACAAAAGAATACATATCATGCACACTCACATATTTGATGTCAAAAGTCATAAAACACATATGCCCAAGTACTCACCACCCCTACCACTCCAGCTGGAGACACAGTATATTGCCAACGTTTTTAAAGCTCCTGTGTGTCTCTGTGTAATCATAACTTCCCTGTAAGCATAACAACTAATCCAAATTTGTGTTTGTCATTTTCCCAACTCTTGTTGTATGTGTACTACGGATGTATATATCCCCTAAGTAATATACTGCCAAGTTTTCGATATTTGGGTACTAATCCAAATGTATCGTACTTTCTTTTTTCACTCTACGTCGCGTTTTTGAGATTCATCCACGTCAATGTGCAAAGCCATAGTTTGTTACTTTTCCTTGCTGTATAGTATTCTACTGTTTGACTTATTTATCCATTCCCCTATTGATGGCCATTTGGATTTAGCTTTTTGGTGCCATAAATAGTGCTGCCACAGTCTCATATATGTGTCCTGGGCATGTGTGCACGGGTTACTCTAGGGAATATACCTGATCCTAAAAGTCTTCATTGATTGCCTAGAAGCAAAGGCCTACTTTTTCTCCCACCTCAGGGTTCTGAATCCAACATTCTCCTCTCCATTAAACTCTCTCTTCTTGTATATTAGTTAGGATTCATGACTGTGGGCAACAAAACTCCCCACTCAGATGAGATTAGGCCAAAAAATGGTGGCTGGGTCGGGGGAGGAATTCATTGGAATGAATGAGTGAACAGTCAGGAAGGGGACTGATTTAAACTTGGACTTGACACTGGTGACACAGCACAGTGTCTCTACCTCTGAGCCTGATTCCTGTCTTCCCTCCATCCTCAGACAGGCTCTTCCCTCCTCAGGGCCAGATGGTGGCACTCACTTCAGCCTCACATCTGCCCAGGTTCAAGTCCAGTGGGAGAAAGTGCCCACCTCTGTAGCCCTAAAAAAGTTTCTTGGTGTCTCTCTGGCTGGCCACATACTTGCCTCTAAGTCAGTCTCTGTGGCCAGGGGAATGCAGCACGCTGTTCTGAGGGCCAGACCAGGCCACAGGCCCATTGTGGCATGAAAGCTGTGGGAGAGAGTCCTAAGCTCGTGGGCTGAGTGGAGGTGAGGGGTGAGCCTCCCAAAGAAATGGGTACCATTCCTAAAAGAAGGGTAATGACTGCAAGATAAACAGTAAGTGTCCTGAGCTTGTCACATGACCTTGGACGAGTCACCATCACATCCTCAGGTGTTAGTTCTCTATCTTTGGTAAGAGTGATGAGCTAAAAGGTCTGAGATCTGGTCAGGCCTGTGAATTCTGCTGTGTGGGTTCTGGAAGCCTGGTGACTCTCCTCCTTGCTACCTTGTGCCTTTTGAAACCACAGCTGGACTTCCTTAGAACTTTGTGGGTCAGCATTTGTTGCTCCCATCCTCCAGAGCATTTCCCGAGTTTAATGCTCAAAAATGCCAGGCTGTGGTTCTGAGCACATTCTGTAAGGTAACTCACCACGGGACAGTTTCTCAAACCGAGCCCACCACAAAGCCCAGAAGTCTAAAGCTCCTCATCTTTCTCACCACCCACAGTTCTTTCAGGCTGCAAACTCTTTCAGCATCTTCTTTGGATCTTCACCCCCAGCCCTTATATCCCTGAATCTGATCTGTCACAGAGTTTGGTCATTTTCATTCCCTAGAATGTTCCTCGGGCCCCCTCTGTGGTTCTCCTTGCTTGCTCATATTGATGAAGCCAGCTGCCGTGTTGTGACCTGCCCTGTGGACAGGCCTAGTGACAGAGAACCAGGGGACAGCCTCAGGCCAACAGCCCATGGGGACCTGAGTCTTGCCGGCTTGACCTGTGTCAGCTTGGAGGCAGACCCTTCCCCAGCTGAGCCTTGAGCTGATTGCCGGTGATGGCCTGGCCCACAGCTTGAGTGCAGAGAACCAGTTACGTCATGCCTGGACTCCCAGCCCACAGAAACAGAAATGAACTCCAGGAAACAGTTATCAAGAAATGGAGTTGGCAGGCATCCTGGTCTTCCTGAACTGTATGGAAATGAGTCTAAGATTTCACCATTCAGGATGACAGGGCAGTTTTTTTCTTTCTAATAGATACTGTATTAGTCAGGGTTATTCAGAGAAACAGAACCGACAGGAGATACATATGTAAACATATATATGAGAAAGAGAAGGAGGAAGGGGAAGGGAGAGGGGAAGAGAGAGATTGATTGATTTACTGTAAGGAATTGGCTCACACAATCGTGGAGGCTTGGTGAGTCCAAAATCTGTAGGGAAGGTTGGCAGACTGGCGACTCAGGGAAGAGTTGCAAGGGGTCCAAATGCAGTCTGCCAGCAGCTTTCCCTCTTGCTATGGTAGGTCAGTCTCTGTCCTATTAAGGCCTTTAGTTGATTAGATGAGGCTCATCCATGTTGTGGAGAGTAATCTGCTTCACTCAAGTCCACTGATTTAAATGTTAATCTCATCCCCAAAACACTTTCACAGAAACATCTAGAATACCGTTTGACTAACTATTGGGGCATTGTGGCCCAGCCAAGCTGACATAGAATTAACCATCACGGATACTCTATATCTGGTTAAGTAAATGCCCTTCCATTCCTAACATATTAAGAGCTTTTCATAAATCTTGCATTTGTGTTGAATTTTATCAAGCAATTACTTTTATACTATTATTCTCATTTGGTCTATACCTTGTTAAATCAAATTTAACAGGAAAATAAAATATCCTTCAGTTCACTCTTTGCATCCCCACTGCCACAAGCCGTGTTGGTCAGAGAGCAGATTGCCAGCACAGACCCAGGAGCAGTGACGAGGCAGCTTGGAGGGCCTTCCTGTCCCTGAGACAAGCCCTGGGTCTGGGCCTTGCCCAGGAGGGGCCCACAGGCTGCAGAAAGAGCCTTGTACAATCCACATGGAGACTGTGGGTGGGCCTGACAGCTGCCTGAGTTGTAGGCCTCACTCGGATCAGGATGGGGCTGAGACCTCAGGTAATCAGGGAGCCTGGGGTAACAGCAGCTAGTTGGGGGGCGGTGGCAGTGGGAGACAAACCTGCTCACATGCACACATGCACACTCATGCATCAGGGGTGGCCTTGAGCCTCAGTCCAGCCGGCTCTGGGGCGCACAGAACTCTGGCTCTCTCTGGCTTTAGCGAAAGCTCCCCAAATGGAATAAGTCTTTCTTTCTTTCTTTCTTCTTCTTTTTTTTTTTTTTCCTACTTGGGCCCCTGTCAGTCCCCAGAACATAGGTGCCCTGAGTCAGTCAAACTGCAAGGTTGAGGGAAGAGTCCTCCAGACTGCTGAGTCTGCCCGGTACTTCCAACCCCACTCGCAAGGGAGTTACCAAACTGCAGCTTGAGGGAACATCCCCTTTACAAGAGAGCCCTCGTGACACCAGCTGGAAGTTCAGGGGTCCCGGGATGACCCTCACTTCAGATCAGCTGGCTACCAATTCCAGGGTCCCCAGCACCTCAGCTTTGATAATTGGCTAGAATGACTCACAGAACTCAGGAAAGATCTCTACTTACAATTACCGTTTATTTGACAGTGAGGGGGTACAGACTGAAGCCAGCCAGAGGGAGAGATGCACACGGCAGAGTCTAGGAGGGGTTTAAACACGGAGCTCCCAGTCATGCCCTCCCCACACAGTCACGGACCCGACGGTGTTGCCCTCATCCACCACAGTGTGTGACAATACCCACAGAATATTACCAACTAGGGAGATTCACCTGAGCCTTTGTGCAGAGTTTTTCCTGGGGCTTGATCACATACTGCCCATGTGGCTGACTTTGGTCTCCAACCCCACTGGTCTGTCAGGCTCATGGCTTTAGTCCCAGTTCTTCTGGAGGCAGCAACTAATACCGACTGTTCCAGAGTCCCCATCACAAATCACACTATGAGGCTGTGCAGCGGCCAGATTCCCAGGCAAACAAAGACACTCCCGTCAGGCAGGCCATTCAAGGGATGAAGAGATCACCGCTCAGTAGCCCAGAGCAAAGGCATGACCTCTGTTCAGGTATGGTTAATTCTTCATTGTACAGTAGGACATGCCATAAAGTAAGTACCCAAACATGCAGTGTGGTGCGACAGCTTGGCTTGATTTTAAAGCCTCCAGGGACGCCTGGGTGGCTCAGTTGGTTAAGTGTCCAACTTCAGCTCAGGTCATGATCTCACGGATCATGGGTTTGAGCCATGCATCAGGTTCTGTGCTGACACCTCAGAGCCTGGAGCCTGCTCAGGATTCTGTGTCTCCCTCTCTCTCCTGAAGTATTTCTTCCTCCCCCACTCATTCTCTCTCTTTCTCTCTCTCAGAAATAAGTAAGCATTAAGAAAGAAAGAAAGAAAGAAAGAAAGAAAGAAAGAAAGAAAGAAAAGAAAAGAAAAGAAAAGAAAAGAAAAGAAAAGAAAAGAAAAGAAAAGAAAAGGAAATCTCCAGTTCCAGTGCTGGCTTTGCACTTTTGAGTTTAAGTTACTTAACCCTTATTCATGCCCAACAAAGTTGGAAGGCTCACAATTGCTGATTTCAAAATGGACTACATACTACAGCCATCAAAACAGTGTGGTATAACATCAGGATAGACAAACAGATCAATGAAAGGAGCACAGATAGACACCCTTGTGTTCACAGATAGCTGATTTTTCAGTGAGGGTGTCAAGACAATTCAGTGGGGAAAGAACTGCCTTTTCAACAAATGGTGCTGGAATAACTGGATATCCACATGCAAACAAGTGAAGTTGAACCCCTATTTCACACCATATACAAGAGTTAACTCAAAATGGACCAAAGACCTAAATGTAAGGGCTAACACTATAAAACTATTAGAAGAAAACATAGGTGTAAATCTTCATGACCTTGGATTAGACAATGTTTTTTTTAAATATGCCACCAAAAGCACAAATAGCAAAAGAAAATATAAATGGCACCATCACAATAAAAAACACTTCCATGCTTCAAAGGATATCATCAAGAAAGTGAAGAGGCAACCCGTAGATTGGGAGAAGACCTGCAAATCATATATCAGGGATCAGGGATTTGTATGTAGAAAATATAAAGAACTCTGACAATAATAAAAAGATACATAATCCAGTCAAAATGGGCAAAAAGATCTGAATAGATAAAAGAAGAAATGCAAAAGGCCGACAGTATGTGAAAAGAGCCTTAACATCATTAGCCATTAGGGGAATGCTGATAAGATACCAAGATACCACTTTGCACCCACATGGACAATTAAAATGCAAAAGACAGAAAATAACGAGTATAACAAGTGTCAGCAAAGATGTGGAGAAACTGGAACCCTCGTGCAATGCTGACAGCAATGGAAAACGTTGCAGCAGCTTTGGAAAACTAGCTGGCGGTTCCTCAGAAGGCTAAGCAGAAAATTACCATAAGACCTAGCAATTTCACTTCTAGGTATACATGCAAAGCAATGAAAAACACTGTCCACATACAAGTGTGTATATGAATGCTCATAGCAGCATTATTCATAACTGCCAACAAGTGGAAACAACCCAAGGGCCCATTAACCAATGACCATTAGGTGAAGTTGGGCCATCTACACAACGGAATTGCATTCAGCCTTGGAAAGGGGTGAAGCAGAGATACCTGCTACAATGTAGATCAATCTTGAACATATTACGCTAAGTGAAACAAGCCAGACGCGAAAGGCCACATATTATAGGATTCCATTTATATGAAATGGAATAAGCAAATCTGTAGAGACAGAAAGTAGATTAGTGGTTGCCTAGGGCTGGGGAGGGAGGGTTGACGTTGACAACTAAGGGATGAGGGGCTTCCTTCCGGGGAAGTGAAAATCTTCTCAAAATGACGACGGTGGAAGCTGCACAAGGAAAAACCACAGAGTCATACGCTATAGATGGATGAATTATGTGGTATGTGGATTATAGCTCACTAAAGTTGCTTACAAAGAGTATAAAAGGAGAATGAGAAAAAGGAGGAGGGGACGAAGAGGGGACTCTCAGGACATACTGTGATTCCTGATGCCCGGAGCCACCTCTCAGTCAGGCCATCCCTTGCCCTGCTTGTCCCCACTCCTAGTCTCAAGCCTCAAGCGTGTACCCCAAATCTGTTCTGTTCAGCATGAAAGTAATCACACGTGCACTTTTGTCCAGTCGGACCAGCTATTCTACACTCTGGTCTGGTGAGGAGCTCACTTCCAGCTCCTCTCAAGCCAGCGATGAAAGTGAGGGAGAATTTGGGTCGTGAGACTGGCTGCCGAGGAAGCCCAGGCCTGGGACAGCCCAGAACTCCAGCCCAGTGAGGGCTGCAGGGCTGTGGCTGTAGCCAGCTGTGCTTGGGTTAAAGCCCTCAGCCCCTGGAGGGTCTTCAGGGTGCCGGGTCCCTGAGCAGCCTCAATTCTGTGCTGTTGGAGGTCTGGCCCCCAGGGCCCGGTGTTTCACGGCCATCCTCAAGGCCTGCAGAATGGCATCCTGGCTGTTCCGTACATTGTAGTCACTAAGCTGCAGCAGGCGATCAAAATCTTCCTCCTTGTAGGTCATGTTGAATAGGGAATAGGGTGAGGCGGTCCCAGTGAGATCCACCTGGCCAGCTGGGAGTTCTGTGGGGCTGCGTAGGACACCTGTCCGGAGAGGGGAGGGGTTAGGAGTAGGACCCACAGGCCTCCAGGGGTGGGCAGAATGAAGCCTTGAGACTGGGCACAGGGGGGCGCTGTTCCTCACTGAAGGGGCTCCTTGCTTTCCTCTGCCCTCTGTGTCCTTTGCCCAGAAATATAAATGTGGTTAGTATATGAACACACTATTTTGAGATCTGAAGGGTTTGCTGCTCCCCACACTTCCTCATAGCAATGCACTTCCACTATAAAGGGAACCTCACAGTATCCCTCTGTATCACCTTCAGGGGCAGGGTGGAAACAGTGGGACAACAAAGTCAGGTCAGTGAAAGATTCAGCCAAGAGTCTGAAAACCAAAGGGATTTTTGCTTTGTAAGAACCAGTCTTTGTTGAGAGAGAAAGAGAATTCCGCAACGTGGGCTGAGCCTGTTAAGGGTAGAGCTGGAAGGTTTGGAATTAGAATGGGAACCAGCAAGCCAGGAATAATGTACAAAGGCAGAAGTTAAGTTTTCCCACCAGAAGGAGTTAAAGGTCTGACCCATTGACAGGAGGTGAGGATTGGAAGGCCTGTGATGAGGGTTTACATTTCAGAGGCCCCAGAGTGGAGTCCCAGCTTCCTGAGAAAAGACGGCAGGCTGGGCTGGGGTGGGAGGGCAGAAGCCAACTGAAATCTCAGGTAGCTTCAGGGGAATCTGAGAGCAAGGGGCCCAGGGCCTCTCTGTCCTGGCTGTCTAGCGGTCCAACAATGTGGGGCCTAAGCACAGGTGGAGATGGCTGCAGACGGGGGGGACAACACAGACCTCTGGTACAGGGATTCCCACACACCACCACAGAACAGGACTGCTGAGGAGCCCAGGTGTAGCTCGGGAGGCCGGGGGAGGGGGTGCCTGGGGTCATGACAGAGGACAGCATCACAGTGACTGTGCCAACAGAGAGCCCCTGTGAGGATGCGGCACCCACAACAGAAGTCAGCACACTGCCATGTCCAAAACTGGGTGGGAGTAGCCTGAAGACCCCCTCCCTTTGCTGGCTACAGGAGGGCTGGGAAGGACCCAGGCAGTGCCTCTGAGGATCCAGGCTGCCAGGCTGTTAGGAAGGGAGGGGATGCCTTACCAGGGGCTGAGTGGTCCTTGAAGGAGGCATTGACCAGTGGGAAGTGCAGCAGGACAGGGGTATCAGGGTGAGTGGGGTCCGAGAAGAGGTGGCACTCTGTTGGCTGGTGTTGGTCCTGAGGGTTGGGGTCCACTCGAGGGAATGGCAGTCCCTGGGCCCGGCAGTACAGCTCAGTCTGCTGCAGCGTCTGGTTGGGGAGAGGGGGGCCCAGAGAGAACCAGCTACTTCCTGGTCATCCCAGGTCAGTGCTCTTGAAAATGCTAGGATAGCTCTAGCCCAAACTGACTGCTCAGTGTCAAGACAACCTGGTACTGACCTGTGTGGGGTCTAGTGCCTTGGAGGGAGGCGAAGGATTCCAGTGGTCTGCAATGTTGTTTGGTTAAAATCTTTAGGTGAGGTATAGACCTAGCACCCTTGCTCCCACTTGGGATTCAAATCTGGGTTATTCATGGGGCGCCTGGGTGGCTCAGTTGGTTGAGTGTCCGACTTTGGCTCAGGTCATGATCTCACGGCTTGTGAGTTCGAGCCCCACGTTGGGCTCTGTGCTGACAGCTCAGAGCCTGGAGCCTGCTTCGGATTCTTTGTTTCCCTCTCTCTCTGCTCCCTGCCCACCCCCCCCGTCCCCGCTCATGCTCTCTCTCTCTCAAGAATAAATAAAAACATTAAAAAAATTTGTTTTAATCTGGGTTATTCAAATCCCAGAGCTTAGAGAGCCTCAGTAGGGGACCCACTTGTGTCCCTAGGTCTCCCACCCAGGGGGGCCTGAGGGGATGGGATGTGGACTCTCCTCCCAGTTCTGTCTAGCTGTTCTTCTTGGGGTGGGTGTGGTGAGCTACCTCCCATCTGCCTGTCCTGGGAGCCCAGGGCCCCAGCACCTTCATAGCCCTTCCCAACCAAGGACCCTGGCAGGAGTCTGTGGGTTAGAGCCTGTCACCCTTCCTTCCCCTTGGGGACCCAGGAAGTCAGGGCCAGTGGCCCAGTGGCCCCTTGCTTGCCCCTGGAGCATGGCCTGGCTGACTAGAGTATCTGGGTTTCCCATGAGGCAACCAGAAGCACCTTAAAGGGTGAGGATAGGGAGTAGTCGAAGGAGAGTATGAGGTCCAGTCTGCGGCCTGGCCGGAACATGGAGGGACAGCTGGTGTTGAGGAAGTAGCCGCCATCTACCAGGCAGAGCTGTGGCTCCTGAGGCGTAAGCTGGCCAGGGGTGGAGTCTAGCTCACAGTCTGATGGGGGAGGCAGTGATAGTCAGAGGCAGCCCCTCCACCACAGATCATCTACCTTTCATACTACATTTGTCTCCATGTCCCCTTCTAACTTCTGGAATCACTCCCTGAAAGCACACACAACCCCAGCCCTTCCCAAGACCTTCTGCAGGCCAACCCCAGAAGGGGATGCTATGACCACCCCTCCCCCCAAGTCCCCCGCCAGTCCTAGCCCTGGTCCATTTCCACCTGGGAGCCTAAGCCTATTACCTGGGGATACACGGCAGGGGCCCTTACCTGCCCAGGTGGAGAAGTCTCTCTGGCTATAGTAGTCCTGGTGCAGCTGGAGGCCCCGAAGGAAGTTGAGGCTATGCTGGTGGAGCGGCCTGCCTGTCAGGAAGCCCTTAAATGCCTTGGCCAGCATTGTTCCGGGTTGCAGCCAGGATGCCTCCAGCCACGAGGAGGTCCTCATGGAGGCAGGAGACTCCTCTGGGTTCAGAGAAACAGACATCGGTCCAGTGAAAGGCCTGGAAATGCCTGGCCCTGCCTCCCCTCTGATAGTGCCCTCCCCCAAGCACCTGAAGAGGAAGTAGACTCATTTCAGGCTACTTGCACTGTCCCCCCTTCTCACCCAGGTTCTTAATTTTGTCCTTGACATGCTGCTTCCAGGTGTCATCAGAGCTGATGAGGTCATACCAGGCATCCAGCAAGTTCAGGGACAAAACGTTGCTCCAGATACCTGAAGGTCAAACCCCCACCAAAGTCACCCTCAAGCCTCAGCACCCTGCCTCCCATCACCTGGAGGGTGGGGACGGAAGAGGGGAGTCAGGTGGGCTGCCCCTGCAATGGCTTTTCCCCACAGCCCAACTCTAGTTTCCCCCACCTCCAGGGCCTCTGCCAGACCTGAGTATGGGAATCATGTCTGGGCAATGAGGCCTGGCCCAGGACTGGCTAGAATCTTCCGAGTGACCACCACTCACCTTCCAGAAAGCAGATCCGGGACTCAGGGAGCTTCCTCATCAGCCGCCCCATGAAGAACTCAGAGCCAAAGAGATCAGAAGGGACAAAGGCTCCATACTTCAGGAACCCCACTTCATAGGGTGAAAACTCTACCCACTCTGTAGGAATAGGAGCAAGAGGCAGGAATGAGAGGAGAGTGGGTTGAGGAGAGCCCCAGCTCTGACAGGGGCCAAAGACACTGCCCCCCACACAGGCCTTAGCCTCCTCTCTGCCTGGCTGACTCCTGGGCTCACCATTCTTCCACCCAGCCCCTTGACCACATCCCCACTACCCCACAACCAGGAGAGTGGGCTCTGCTCCCTGGCTCATTAGCCCATCAGAACCTCCTCCCTTCCAGAAGGCTGAGCACTCTGTGTAGGAGTTTCCCGTTTGAATCCTCTGAAGGCCTGCTGGGTGCATAGGAGGTATGCACGTACGTGTGTGTATGAGTGTGTGTGTGTGTGTGTGTGTGTGTGTGTGTGTGTGTGTATGTTGGAGGGTAGTGTGGACAGGACTAAAGACTGTACCCTTGAAGTCCAGGGTCTCCAGATGGTTCTCTTTGACATTGAGGCTCAAGTAGAGGGGCAGAGGGTTCTGGCCCCGCTCCAGTGCAGCTCTCTGTTCTGACAGCTTCTGATCCATCACCTGGAGTGGGAGGCATGAGGGCTTAAGTGAGGTAGGGAGCATCCTGGAGGCACAGGCTGAGGGTGAGGAGGCAGCTCCCCGCTGGAATTTGTGTGGCATGGGTGGGTGCACCCATCCAGTTTACACTCCCACCCTCATATTCTGACCAGATTCAGGGTCACCATGGGGGACTATGGAGGTTGTGCACTGCACATGTCTCAAAAGAATGCCATTCACAAGGACTACCGTGTCAACAGCAATACCCTACCCCTGCTCCTATGATTCCGTTGGCCCCATCCTTATGGGTTGAAGGGTGGAGTGGTTGTGGGCCCTGACACATGGACACAAAGGCACACACACACACATACATTGCTTTCCAGAAAGGACACAGGAATCCCCTTTCAGTACACATTGTAAGCTCTGTCGGGGGATGGGCTGTCCCTTCTAGATTCACATGAATGCAGTTCAAGTTTCAGCCCTTCCAACATGCTTTCTGGTCATCCTTGCCTCTCCCTCTTCACCCCCTTCTTTCCTGCTTTGCACAGTTGAAGTTGTACCCCGTTGATTAGTCTTGCCTCTGTTTCCAATTTTCTCTTCAATAAAACTCCAAGTTCTGCCTTGATGGCAAGGACTGTGGCTCGCCTTATTGAGGAGCCTCCGCAGAGCCTCACGGAGTTCTAGGAGCACAGAAAGGTCTCCCTCTATCCCGGACCAAGGATGCAAATAGGGTTCATTTCCAGCATCAGCAAGGTTAATGGTGGTGGCTGGCTGGAGCCCCACCTGGGGAACGAGGCTTCCACAGGTCCTGGCTGCTTCTGCCAAAGCGGGGCCTGTGCCACACACAGATACACCGTCCCTCTCTTAGGCTCTCTGAACTGGAAGGCACCGCACTCAGTAGCCAGACCTAGGGGTTTCCCAAACTGCCCTATCAGCCCTTATGATCTGATTTACTTGGAGAATGTGCTAAATTAAACATACAGATTACTGGGTTTCCTCCTGAGAATCAGCAAAAACCACTTAGGAATTTGCTTTTTCTTTGGTCTCGCCAGATGATTCTGATGATCAGCAGATGTATGTCCCAGGATGCTAGCCCTACCTTTCTAGTGAGGAGACCCCTCCCACACGCCCGGTGTCCCCCATCTTCCCCCTGCAGCCCTCTGTCACTGATGCATCATCTTTTCCCCTAGTTCTGCACTAGTGCCCAATAGGACTTGAGTTCTAGGGAAACCACAGGAAGAATCCCCAAATACAGCTTAAGCCCCTGGCACTATTTGTCATACGTACAAGTCAGTCCCTCAGGTGTGAAGTGTGTATGTAGTGAAGAGAGGGGGAGCTTGATTAATACCTGCAATTTCCCTTCTCAAAGGGTAATAATTCTCCAATTCTCTTCTTTTTATTTAGGCATCCTGTTTGTCTGCTCTTTTGTCTTGTACGATGAGGGAAAATGTGTCCTTTATTTACTCCAGAAGAACCATTTCTGACCTGGGGGAGAGGGTCAGCACACTCCACCATCTACTGAAATAATACCCAGCCTTCTTCTTCCTTTTTTTTTTTTTTTGTTTTTGAGAGAGAGAGAGAGAGAGGAACAGAGAGACCGGAAGAGAGAGAACAGAGAAAGAGGGGGAGAGAGAATCCCAAGCAGGCTCCACACCCAGCATGGAGCCCCATGCAGGACTCAATCTCACCATTGTAAGATTATGACCTGAGTGGAAATCGAGAGTAGGATGCTTAACTGACAGCCACCCAGGCGCCCCTCTTTTTCCTTTTAATAGCTCACCAGGAAGTGGTGGCAAGCTTCTGGATCTCCAGACCCCCAGTTTCCAAATGAGCATCCCCAACCCTTCAGAGCACCACTCTGATGACTCAGGAGTCCCCCTGAGGTGTGGAAGCTGAGTGCAGTGTTGACCATGGGTTCATGTGGTCTAGGCACTGCATTGGGGTGGGGGGGTGGAGGGGGGGGGAACTAAAGGCAAAGCCTTTCTGTCCAGAATTGAAGAAAAACACGTAAGACCTTCTTAACTCAGGAAAACACGAGAAAAACTGAATTTCTTCCTGAGGAATGGTGAGTAGATTCTAAGCAGTTCAGTGCTTGCCACCAAAAGATAAAAGAAAAATGTGTGAGAGACATAGTTTGAGAAGCACTGATTATAACTGGTGTATTTTCAAGCAGGTTTTTACAAAACCACGACAATATTATAGAAGTGTGTAGACTAATAACGTCGTTCTGTGTAAAGTTCAGGTTATACTATTTCTCTAATAATACTTAATATTAATGAAACTGTGATTTGTTATGGAGTTCTATTTTCTGACATGTAAAATGACTTTTGGAGCCATGGATTGGTATAGCAGGGAGATAATAAATGCTTCTTTCTACCCAGAAAGTTAAATTTGAAATACATACTACATTTTTCTGATTAAACAATTATTTTAAAAAGCATGCAATGGGGGCGCCTGGGTGGCTCAGCTGGTTAAGTGTCCGGCTTCGGCTCAGGTCATGATCTCATGGTTTGTGAGTTTGAGCCCACATCAAACTCTCTGCTCTCAGCACAGAGCCCACCTCGGATCCTCTGTCTCCTTCTCCCTCTGCCTCTCTCCTGCTTGCACTCCCTCTCTCTCTCTCAAAAATACATAAACATTAAAAAGTTTTTAAAAAGCATACAGTGAATGTTAGCTTTAAGAGATAAAGCATGATAACTAAGAAAAAAAAAGACTATTTGAAAAGCTTTAACATTAAAATAAAAATTTTAAAACCACACCAGTGCTCATTTTTAAGGACACATTGTTTGTTCAACAAGATCATAAGATTTTTTTCCTGTGAACCAAAAAAAAAAAAAAAACCAAAAAACCCCCAAAACCCCAAAACCTTATTAAGTTTGTCTTTTAAAAAAAGACTATAAACCTTGTACATAAAACCATGCACGAAGTCATTACTGGAGAATCAAAGGGTAATTAAATAAAAGTGTTCTTTATAGCCTCAGATCAAACTGCATTTTATAGCACATCATAAATAAACTTAAAAGAAGCTTCTCCCAACTCTATAGTAACTATACCTCCACCAGATGGGAAAGCCACTAATAAAACACTGTATCCTCACACCAGAACATGAACTTCAATAATAGACCTAAACAATACACAGGATATATTAATAAAATAAAAATATTTCAAGTAATTACATTGGTTTTATAAATTTAATGCCATTTCAATAAAAATTCCAAAAATTTTCCCATGAAACTTGACTGGCTGATTGCATTACACGTATAGAAGAGCTAAGGCCCAAAAGGAGCCAAGACAATTCTGAGAAAAACCAAGGTGGCAGGTGGTGGAAAGTCAGCCCTGTCAAATACCAGCATGTACTACAAATGTGGAGTCACTAAGCCAGGGTAGTGTTGGCACAGGGAATCGGCCCCATTCGAATGGAAGAGAGCTCAGGAAGGGTCCCGTGAGTGTGTGAGAGCTGACAAGTGAGACAAGCAGCAATGCAGACTTGTAGAGAAAGAAGAATCAACAAGTGGCATTAGGAAGGTTTGCTATCCATATAGAAAAAAAAAAATTGGATTCAAGTCCACATAATACTTGAAGACATATTCTGAGTAGATTGAAGTCCTAATTGTGGAAAACAAATCTTTAACACTTTAATAAGGATATATAGGAAGAGATTTTATAACTTTAGGAGGGAGAAAGATTTCTCTAGCAAGACCCTAAAAGCACAAACCATAAAGAACATAATGAGACACTGGATTATATTAAAACTATGCGTCAAAATCTAATAGAACTGATAAAGGATTAATGTCCAGAAATGGATAATAATATGTTAATATTAATTATTATTTTAATTATTTTTAAATATTATATTGATTATTTTTATATTTAAATTATATTTAGATATTTTAATTATTATTTATTATTAAATTTCTTAAACATTTATTAAATATTAAATTATATATTTATATTTATATATTATATATTTTATATATTCTATTTGATACTTAGATATTATAAATTAAATATTAAATTAAATATTTATTGAATATTAAATATTATTAATATTAATTGTAATTAATTAATAAATAATATTAATATCAAGAAAATGGAAAGCTATAACAAAATTTTGTATAGCACCCATAAAATGATCAAAAAACTAAAATTTTATTTATTTATTTATTTATTTATTTTATTAATATATGAAATTTATTGTCAAATTGGTTTCCATACAACACCCAGTGCTCATCCCAAAAGGTGCCCTCCTCAATACCCATCACCCACCCTCCACTCCCTCCCACCCCCCCCCCATCAACCCTCAGTTTGTTCTCAGTTTTTAACAGTCTCTTATGCTTTGGCTCTCAAAAAACTAAAATTTTAAAGAGCACGTAAGAAAAAGAAACCATGATACATTGATGGCAGGGGTGTGAATTAATGAAGCCTCTTTGGAGAACAATTTGGAGAACAATTTGGCAATAGGTAGGAAAGCAAACGATACATGTGCCCAATGGCCTGATAAGTCCACTGCTGGGTGTGTATCTTCAAGGCTCAGAGAATCTCTAACATTTGTGCACAAGGGGACTTGTACAAAACCATTTGTGCAAGTAACATTATATTTTTCTTAAGGATGTATAATAAAAGGTGTATAATAAGATAAACAATAAAAGTAAAGTATGTTATGTACTTATGTTTTGTATTATACAATACAATAACATGTAAGACCGAAGATATGAGTGTGATGATAAAGCCAAATTCAGGATGGTGGTTCCCTCTGGGGTGGGAGGGAAATGGGACTTGGGAGTGAGCCACAGGAGGCTTCAACTCTTTCTGTAACATTATATTTCTGAGGCAGGTTGGCAAGATTGTGCATATTCATTACGTTATTCTTTCTGCTTTATGCATTTTCTTATCATGATTTTTATATCTTGATAATCTGAAGATTATCATAATATTTAAATGAGAAATACTGATTTTTATAATAAATATTTTTAAACTAATAAATACAAAACAAGAATGGTTGGTAATTTCCAAATAGCACTGTGCTTGCCAGCAAGAATAACATTTAAAGAAAAATTCAAAGCAAAGCCATTTTTGGCACTCATTCATTTATAAAAAGTCTTTCCTGGTCAAACTCCTGATTCCCAAAAACAAGAAAGACAAGAATCCTTTCTCTGCTAATATATTTGATAGTTTACTTTTAATTATGAATGCTGACGATAACCTTTTGTGTTTTAGTTGTTCCACATACTTAAAAAAATTTTTTTTTAACATTTTATTTATTTTTGAGACAGAGAGAGACAGAGCATGAATGGGGGAGGGGCAGAGAGAGAGGGAGACACAGAATCGGAAGCAGGCTCCAGGCTCTGAGCCATCAGCCCAGAGCCCGACGTGGGGCTCGAACTCACGGACCGTGAGATCGTGACCTGAGCTGAAGTCAGAAGCTCAACCGACTGAGCCACCCAGGCGCCCCCCACATACTTTAAAAGAAACGTTTGCATAATTATATGTGGTAAAACAATAGTGGGAAAAAAATCACTGACTTTAATATCAGTTAATGTAAGATTTAACAGTTGACTTACTAAACTTTCCTTAAAGAAGCAATGTAAAGGGGTGCCTGGGTGGCTTAGTCAGTTGAGTGACTGACTTCAGCTCAGGTCATGATCTCACGGCTTGTGAGTTCGAGCCCCGCGTCGGGCTCTGTGCTGACAGCCCAGAGCCTGGAGCCTGCTTTGGATTCTGTGTCTCCCTCTCTCTCTGCCCTCCCCCGCTCATGCTCTGTCTCTCTCTGTCTCAGAAATAAACATTAAAAAAAATTTAAAAAAAAGAAGCAATGTAAAAAAAAATGCATACCCTCAGTTTTGTCTTAATGGTGTTACAATAACAGTAAAGAAATATAATACCTAATACTTAATGCTTACTCTATCCCAAAGCACTACAGAATGCTCACAACAATGCCTTGAGGTGAGAACTGTTCTCACTAAACCTCCCCTCTCTCTCATCCCCCCTGAACAAATGAGAAAACTGAGGCACAGAGAGGTTAAGTAACTTGCATAAGAACACACAGCTAGTAAGAGGTACTGAGATTGAACCCAGGGAATCTGGCTCGAGACTGTGCTTTTAACACTGTCATGAAGATATAGAAGAAGAATATATTCTATATTGCAGTATTGATAAAATAAAAATTGCTCAAGCAATCTCTCTGACACCCAAACATAATGTGAGACTTTTGTCTCACTGCCGAACTGACTTTGGCATTGACTGGTCCCTAAGCTCTTGAGAGATCCACAAATTTCTATTTTGTGGCAATGAACTGAAGAATAGCCTGATTCAAAAAGGCAGCATCCCAAAGTAGGGCAGACACTGAGACACTGTGGTTCCTACTTCCTCTAACCACAGATCCCTGTCTCCCTCAACCTGTGGGAAATGCACACACGACTAACTGCAAGGTTGCCCTGGTCCCGCAGGTGCACACATGCCCTGCCTGGCAAGCAGGTGCCCTACCTGGCCATGCAGCATGGACTCCAGCACAAGAGCCCACAGGTCCACAAAGGTCTTGGGGTGGCCCTGCTTAGCCCGCAGCTCCAGCTCCCGGCAGTAGCTTGCTAGGCGCTCTGGGGAGAAGGCCTCCAGTTTGCTCTTGGCCAGGTGCTCTCTAGCACATTTGATGGGTCCTTCGAGGTCCCCCTGTGACCACTCCGGGTCCCCGTAGAGGTGGGCCATTGTCCTGGGAGAATAAAGGGACAATATGGAGGGAGACGGAGGCCCAGCTTGGGTCACTGCAACACCTCCCTCCCACTTCTCCCAACGTGGTACTCCTGCAGCTAAGGCCCTGCCCATCTAGAGAATGTGTCTCAGGGCTTTCTCTCAGATCAGCGCTGTCCAATATAATGTGAGTCACATATGTAATCTGAAATTTCCTAGTAAGTACATTTTGAAAAAGAGAAGGCTAGTAAAAATTAATTTTAATAATATATTTTAATTCAATATATCTAAAATTTATAATTTCAACATGTAATCAACATAAAACATTGACATAAATTCATATTTTTCAAACTAAGTCTTCAAAATCCTTGTGTATTTTATAACGCATCTCAGTTTGGACTTGCCACGTTTCACGTGGTGGCTATCCACAGGTGACTAGCAGCTACTGCATTGTATGGAACAGATCTAGACCCTACACCCATCTTCATGGGCCTGTCCTCAAGCCCTTTAAGATGCTGCATGTCAACAGCTGTCACCTAAACTCCTCAGAGTTTACTCTTCTTTTACTCCTTAAAGTCACATTTCAGTAAGACTCAAAGGAGTGAATTTCTAACAGTGAAAAGCCCCACCTCATCATAGGCAGAGTCAGATACAGGAGGCAGTGGTGTCTTCAGGCAAGACAGTATCTCTCCATCTAAATTTCTTCATCTATGTGTTAGGGGCAGTAAGAGAAACTACCCTAGGGAGTGTTATAAGGATTTAATGAGGTAACAACAATTAAAGAGAAGAGAGCTACCAATGTGGAGTTCCTGGTACTTATCATACATGTTAAGTGTTTTACTTGGGCTGTCCCATTACAGTCCTATGAAGTATGTACTACTATTACCCCCATTTTGGAGATGAGTCAACTGAGAATCAGAGGAAATAAGTTGCCCAGGAAGTGGTGTTGCAGAGACTCAAACCCAGCTCCTTCTGAATCAGCTGCCTTACACCTCTTCGGTAGCATGGAATGATGTCCTACAATGCCTCTCCCATGGCAGGACCTCTGTAACATCTACTTCCTCCCTTTTGAGAAAGTCACTTTTGGCACCCGTCAGACCGGACTGCTCACACCCATGTGGCTTCCTCACAGAGAAGGTTCCCCTGGTGTCTATCCCACTCCCCTCTGGGACCTGATCATCTATGTCTTCCAGTCCCCAGGGCCCTCACCATGTAGAGCCTGAGATGCCACTGAAGTAGGTCACACAGTCCAGGAGGCCCAGCTTCTGTAGGGCCAACAGGTGGCCGTAGAGAGACGTCATGGCCCGGGCACCTCCTCCTGTGGCCATTATGCCCACAACAGGGACCTGGACCACACACAAAAATAGGCTGGCTTAGCAAGGACCCAGGATAAAACTACTTCCTGGCTCCAGGGAAGGGACCTCATGGCCAGGGCCTGACTGGAGTCGGGATTAGAGCTAGTACCCAGCCCCTCCCCCAGGAAGTGACACATCTCAGCCCTGGACAGATCCCCAAAGAGAGTGAGAACCCCAGAGCTTACCCCCTTCACCACCACCCCCCACCCTGCTCCATGTCCACTCCCATGTCTGCTGACTAGAGTGTCTAGGGAGGGCATAGGAATTGGGTACTTCCTTAAGGTCATTCCAAGGTATTGCACCCCCAAACCTCATCCTCCTGTAGGTCTCTGTCCAGCTGCAAGACCTGCTTGAGAGCCTTGGCCACCACCTGCTTCCTCCTGCTCAGGAAAGCTTTCTCCTCTGCACACAGATCAAAGCCCAGGTGCATAGCCAGCTCCTTAGGGCTGGGCAGTAGAGGATCCAAGAGTCAGGGGACACTGCATAGCTCAGCCACTGGTTGGCCAAGCCCACGATAGATGCCAAATAACCTCCCTTCTCCCATCCCCAAAGGCCAGGCTTTGCACAGCTCTCCCCTGCCCCATGATCATCCCTCACTGTCTCCCACAGATATGAATGTCCCTTACCAGCCCTCAGTCTTGAGCTGCAGTGTCACTTCTGGGGCCTGAAATCAAAGCAAGAGACTGAACTAGGATGTCCTAGACCCTGGAGGGAAAGTGGGTAGACCCTGGGGGCCTGGGCTCCCCATCTTTATTCTCACTGGCACTTCCCATCTAGTTGAAGCCACTTACGTTTGTAGCAGGAACGTTAATGGTCACCTCCTTTCCCATGGCCAAGGACCTTAGAGGCACAGTGAGGTGCTCAGCTGACTTGTCTGAATTCCAGGCATTCCTTTCCAACCTCTGGAGGGAAATATTCATTCATTCAGCCAATCCTTACTGAGTATCTAGAGAGTGATCCAGACACAGTCCCTCTCTGATAATATGAAAATAATCACAATATTTATAATTATTATAATTATGGTAATTACAATTACTAATTATAAAAATTCTTGCTAATATTTATGGTTCTAACTGAATTATGGTATGAATTTATAATGAATTAGGTAATGAACAGATGTTAGTAAGTGTTGTAAAGGGAAAAAATGTTGTAAAGGAAATAAGCAGTGTGATATGATACAATAACCAAAGGAGGGGTGTGTGGGGTCTATTTAAGATGGGGAGTCAAGGAAGGCCTCTTTGAAGAAGTGCTATTTGAGCTGAGATCTAAAAGGAGAAAGAGGAAGTAGAGGATCAGGCAGCCTTGAAAGGAGTCAGAGGTAGAAGAGAGAAAGCACTTGGCATGTTCGAAAAGCAAGAGACAAGTATGGCTAGAGCATCATAAAGAGGGGGAGAGTGGACCAAGATGAGGCAACAGAGGTGGGCAAGGGCCAGGCCTTGTGGGCACAGATGTGGGATTTTAATCTAAAAGCATCATTGCAGGAGCCATTGAAAAGTTCAGACAGTCTGACAAGGCATAACAGCCCCCATGCCCACTTGAGGCTCCTGGTGATTTCCCTGTCTTGCCAAGGGCTTAGCGTCTAACTGGGGGAGGCTGGCAAGGCCACAGGAGCCTGGTGTTGGCCTGAGAGGGGCCCACAGCAGCTGGAGCTGGTCCAAGGCTGGGAGAGCTCCAAAGCAAAGACCTACCTTCAGATGCCCACTCAGTTCTGCCTCTTGGGCTGCCATGTAATGGAAGCGGAAGGATGCTGTGCCTAGTGCAGAGGTCTGTGTGTCTTCATATGAGCCCTTCAGCACCAACTCCAGCTCATCCTGATCTAGGGAGAAAATGGGCAGATTAGCACAAGTGGAACAAGAGCCAGGAATCCCGGCAGGGACCCAGGGAAATCGGCAGTGCTGCTTGAACTTGGCCAAGGCCTGGGAGCCCGGGCCGGTAGACAGGATTCTGGAAAGAGTCCTCCCCAGTCTTCTGGGCCCCACAACCCCCATGGGACTCCTACCTGCTGCTACATAGCCTCCTCCAGGTCAGGGGACCCTCCTGCCTAGAGGAGACTTGTTGCCCTTGTCCAGTGCGGGCAAGAAGAAAGAGGCAAGCTCTGCTCGGCTGCTCACCTCCCACTCTGTACAGGTTTCCAGTCACCCCATCTAGCAGAGACCAGACCTGGTTCTGAGCCACCCTCAGGCAGAAGCCAGACCTGGTTCTGAGCAGGCCTCACCTGTGACCGTGGCTGTGCTCCCAATGCTGAACAGATGGACATCCAGGCATGACAGCTCTCGGGCCTGGGGCAGACCACATCATGGGCAGGGGGCTCTGGAGGGAAAGCTGAGGTCTCCTTGGCTTTGCTCTCAGAACCCCTCTGTCCCAAATCCACCACACGCAGAATGGGAAGTGAGGGCCAGAGTGGGACTGGAGGCAGAACCCCTGACTCGAGACACTTCTAATCTGCTGCAACTGCCAAGTCAGGTGTTCTGGAGCAGCCAGGAGAGTCCCTTCTCCACCCTGCACACCCAACCCCCGGCTTTCCTAGATTTGCCAAACATCAGAGACCCTTGAAGGCCACCCAAGCCTCAGACACCGTTCTTTCTTCTCTGTGTTTCTCTGGACTCAATCTGGAGAGTGTGTTCTACCATAACTGCCCCCAAACAGTAGCGTGCAAACCACTGGTCTATGATTGGAGAAGCCTTTACAATGTTAACAGTGAAGGTACCTCCAGCCTGTCCTCCTGTTGACCTGCTGGCCAAATGAGCCCGTAATGCCTTTCATTCTCTGTAATGCCTGTCAGCTGACACCCACAGTCCACCCGGCTCTTGTTACCGATCCTCTCCTGTAGACCTGCTGACTTTATCAACCCACCACTGGTCTCCATCACTCAGATAAAAAGCAGCTGCCTAGGTATGATGATTTTAACGTGCATTTGTAAAAGTGATGCTAGCCCATCAAACAGGCACTTGCACAACCCTGAGGGTAAATGCTTTCTTCAGTTTGGGACTCTATGTGCCTTACCTCACCTTAGGCCCAGCCCTGCTCCCAGGTCATGGCTGTGTTGCTCACCTGTGAGCTTTGAGTAGAAAGTGCATTGGTTACCACTGCAGCTTTGTGAGTTTGCTCTGTTTTAAAAGAGCTGACCAGGACTGTCCAGTGTCTCAAGGAGGAGCTGACTGACCCCCTGACGCTATCCCAGAGCCCCCAGATTGGAAGCAACCACACTGGAAACTCCCTCTGAGCCTCTGCTACTTCAGTACTAACACCCCAGCCCGGCCTGGGCTTCATGACTTGCTCACCACCTTCCAAGGCTGAGAACTTAAGTCCATCACAGGTGACAACACTGTCAGGAACACCTAAAATCCCCCCAACACTCCCTCAGCCATCCAGCCTTGGGCTACAACCTCCTCTCAGCAGAGCCTCAAACTCTCTCTCTCCATATTCCCTGAAGGCCCTGGCCCTTCCAAGCCCCAGCCCCTGATCACAGCCCCGGCAACCACCTAGCTGGGAGGCCAGGGGTGGTAGTACCACAAGCCTCTGTCCCTGCCTGTCCCTTCTGCACCTCCTACCTCAGTTTCAGCTCTGGGGCCCCTCCCTCAGATGCCCTTACAAGCCTGAGGAGAGTGGTTACCACAAGGACGTTGTTGGTGATGAGGTTTTCTGGGCGTTCTGACCTGGAAAAATCAAGACATCGGGAGCTCAGCCTGGCAAAGGTGAATACTCCCTGCACTGGGCTGTCCCCTCACAGGCTAGCCTCCAGCCTCCCTGGGGCCTCCCCAGGGAGATGCTGAGGGACCCTAAGTCCTGGGTACCATTCATGAGGGGGGTGCTTCTGAAAAGTGCAAGGTGAGGAAAGAGAGGGACAGTGGGGCCAAGGAAGCAGTGACTTTCCTCTAAGACCCTCCACCCAGACTGGCAGGGGTGGGGACTAAGGGATGGAGAATCTGGGTCAAAGACATTTCCCTAAATAAATCCTGGGTCCTGAGACACTCCCCAGACTGTGTGATTGTTACTCACATTTTTTCCATTAGGAACTCCACGTCCAGCTCCTCCTGTCCCTGAAATCAAAGATAAACAAGTCATCAACATTTACACATATCTTTGGAGTTGACACAGTTCTTTGACAACGCACTGTCTCGTCTCGAGCAGTGTCTCAGGGATGCACAGTATAACAATTCTTCCCACTTTACAGATGAGGAAATTGAGGCTTAGGGAAAGATGGTCTACCTGCCCAAGTTACCTACAGCTGATAAGTCTGCAGAGAGCAGTTCTCTCTTCTTGGCAGGGCTGAAGAGAGGGATGAGCACAAGCCTAAAGAGGCTTAAGGACACCCAGGGCCCATCTCCTGTTCCTCTGGTGGGGAACCTGACCCCAGAACCCTGCCTTCCCACTCCTTACCTGCTGGAGAAAGAGCAGAGGCCTTCATAAAGCAGGCCTTGGGTACCACGGGAGATCAGAGGCAGTGAGCAGGAGTGATGGATCCCACAACAGCCCCAAGTTAGTTACCCTGAGCTGTGTTTTGATGGACATTAGGAAGTTGTTCACCACTGAAACCTTCCTCCCATAGATGACTAAAATCCCTCCACGGAGTGATTCAGTCTGTAACAGTCTAGTTAAGCCTTTTCCTTTCCTATTAATGTGTAAATCTCTGGGAGGGGTTGCCATCTTTCTGGGATGAATTCAACCCAGCAGCATCCCAATAGATAGGCAAAACTGTAACTTCCTCAGCCTGGAGCTGAGAGAGGTGGGGCCCAAGGGGATCCCCCACCCACCTGGGGACGCAGGGAGAAGGTCTTCTGGAGCAGCTGGCCAGGGAGGACTTCTGAGACGTCATAGAGAATCTTGAAGCAGGCATCATCCTCCGTGACTGGGTCCTCATCATAGACGTTTAGCTCCAGAATATTCTAGGGACCCGAGAACAGCAACTTGACACATTATTTACTCATTACTGTACTTCACACCTGTTGAAACTTTACTTGATGTCCAGGGTCAGGAAAGATTATTATGCCTCCATACTTTGTACTTCAAAATAAAAAGGATAGTAAAACTTCAAAGCAGTAAAAGGAAATCCGGCAAAGTTCCTAATCTCCCCCACCCTTTAATTGTTTTTTATAAAAAATAAAATCCTTTCAGTGTTTCCTCACCTCCAATCTCCCCCCACCCCCTGCCGCCCCCACCTCCACCCCAGCTTGCTGGTCCCCCAGGGCACCATATGTACCAGGAGCTTCCATGCATTTATCTCATTTAACCTCAAAACAACCCCATCAGGAAGGGATTCTTCCTGTCTCCCTTCCACCCATGGCCTTAGAGAGGACCAGCAACTTGCCAGAGGTCAGACTCACAGCCAGCTGCTGGGTCACACATTCTCTCCCACACAGCTGTATCCAGGCTGGGAACAAAGATACCTCCCCAGTGTCTCCGACTGAGCCCTGGAGGGAAATTTGTTCCAAAAGAAGGATATAGCCTGTCCTTAGGAGGGTGGCCCTGGCCTTTACCTTGACCCGACTCTGGATCAGGAAACTGAAGGTCTCATTCCATACAGGATGACTGGAGTTGGTGATTGTTTTGGTTTTAAACTTTGTCCCAGGTGCAGTGGGCAGCTGTAGGGTCACGTAGGGGTCTGCCTCACTCACTGCCAACATCAAGAGAACAGTGTCAGAGAGAATTCCTTACACTCCTCTCCAGGGGACTCACCATGTTCCTACCACAACCAGCCCAGCCCCCAGGTTCTCGCCTGGGCCTTTCCCATAGGATCTGGTCATCTCTGCACCCCTGGAGCCCAGGAAACCATTACTCACACAGGTCAGCCCAGCCCAGGTTCCTGGCCTCCAGGACCTTCACAGTAAGCCGCCAGCAAGGAGAGGCCTCCACCTGGAGAGAAATAACAGACTATTCAGTCCTTCCCGCCCAAACTCGAGCCCACCAGTCTGTGCTGAGGTTTCTCCTAAGATGCTCCATGATGCTGCATGGCATTCTGGGGCCAAATAGCCTGTGCCCACCACTGTCCTCGGAGCTGTGGTTCCAGGCTATAGGAGTCAAGGCATGGCAGGCCACCCAGGGGGTGGAATTTGTGGGATCCCCTCCCCTTCAGGGACAGGATTGCACAGTGCAGTGGTGAAAGCAGGGAAATGAGGGCCAAGGAATGGCCACCACACTGGACATGTCAGTTTGGGGTTGCCCCCACCCAGGGCCCCCAGAGAGGGCAGCCCTTTGGTGAAGCATGTGAGTCTGCTGTTCAGCACCCCTCAGCCCTCTGGACAGGACATGGGACTCGACACCAGGGAGGCTGGGCCCTGGGAAGCCCAGTCATCTGTGACAGCCATGGGCACTCACCCTCTCTTGAGTGTGAAATAGGAAACTCCAAGAGCATCAGGCCATTACCGTGAGCAAGAAGCCATTGTGAACTAAGGCACTGGGGAGGCCACATTAGCCCACAGACAAAAAGCCCAGTGAGGAGGAAGAAGGAACTGAGTGGGCACAAGTGCACAGGGGCAAAAGGAGCAGAGGTGGTGAAGGACAAGCAGTAGGCAAGTAGGATGCACCAAGTCCTGCTGGGGACAGGGCACCCGGGGGCTATCCTCACATCCCTACTGCTGAGGCCCTTGCCACTGCCTAGATCCTGGGTGCCTAGTGTTTCTGTTCTTCTTGAGGCCTGGCTATGGAGCTGTTACTGGGCACCCTGCGCAAGGTTCTTACAGCAAGTCCCTGCGGGCTGAGGTAGAGGTGACACTGTGCTTCCATGATAGACATTCGGCCTCATGTGGTGGGGAGATAGTGCTGCGATGACACCAAGGAGCTTTCTTGCTTTGTGCCCTCCCACCATCAGTCCCTTCTGTGCCCATGATCCAGAAGTCTCCTGCCAGGGCCCATCTCAGCTCTGCACAGACGCTGCCTGCTGGGGGCTGCCTCAGTGTCCACAGACCAGCTCTCTATTCCCACAGAGAAACTTAAAGGACAATGGACCACAGCAGGGTCGCTCAGGACCAGTGCCCTGTGGGTCCCCACATCACTGTCCTGTGCCTTCATGCTGAGTATCTTTGTCATTCCTGTCAGCTTTCTGGCAGAGCATATGTGATATCCAACCCCCCCCCCCCCCGCCTGCCCCGACCCCGAACCCCCTGCAAGGCCTACTTGTTTCTCCCTTCTTGGGGCTTAACTCCAGTGACACTAGCAACACTTTGACCCTACACGCCTTAAGCCAGAGCTTATAAATGGTAGACGTTTCATGGCTTTTTAGACACCTGGTTCCATGTCCTCCCTGCACCCAGATTCTATCACTGCCTGGACAGAGGAAGTGATGGCTGGGGTCCTGGGGCCCAGGAGGGAGCTGTGCTTCCATGCCCCACTCCAGGACAGGGCAAGGACAGAGGCAGCCCCTGCTCCCCCTCATTCTCGAGGCCACAGCCTGTGGGCTGCTCTAGAGCCACATGGGGCTTCTAAGTGTCCCCAGTTGCTCCTTTCCAGACAGTCACCGTGCCCAATTTGAGCATTGTTGCCCATTTCTCTCTCTGGTCACCAAAAGCCTCTCAATCTCAGAAAGCCCACTGTTCCCTGGCGGGATATTTTTCCAGGGTGAAACCCTATTTCTTGTCACACCTAAAACCATCAATGTTGCAGAGCACCAGAGGATGGGCAGTGACAGTAATTACAGTAATTACTACTGAGGGAGGTGGAGTGGGGTGGTCAAGGCAGGCTCCCAGCCACGATAGCTGGATCTAAACCCTGGTCCTCTGCTTACTTGCTGTGTGACCCTGGACAAGTCACTAAACCTCCCAGTGCCTCCAATTCCTCATATGTAGTGGAATTAGTAGAGGCTAAATGTGTTAACACCTGTAGAATGCTTAGCAAAAAAGTAAAGTTTCCAGATAATTGCTCCTATTACTGTTTATTAAGTGCTTGTCATATTTCTAGGTGCTGTACTAAGCATGTTATGTATTCCAACTTGATTTATCCTCCTGACAACCTCCTAAGATAGTACAAGATAGTATTCTGCTTTCCTCCCATTTTACAGATGAGAGAACTGCTCAGAAAGGTCAACTTGCCATAGGTCACAGAGTTAGTAGGTGACATAGTCAGGATTCAAACCCAGATCTTTAAGGCCAGAGCTCATATCTCCTGTGCTGTTCTACCTTCCCAGGACTTTGCTTCTTTGTAAAAGCATGCAACTTTCCCCCACTGCCCTGTGGATATCTAGACAGCAGAATTTCATAGATTTGTTTTAGACCAATGTGAATATTGAACTAATAGGATTCTCCTGAGGGCACTGCAGCTTCCCCTTCCCTTTTGAAATGTCCTCCCATCTGAAATCATCCCATCAATCCTTAATTGATGACTGACCCTGGATGCTTGTGGAGAGCTTCTCCAGCAAGGACCCCCAGCCCAGCTTCCTGGAAGATCCTGGGAGTACCTCCCTGCTGAGAGTGTCAGCCACTGTTTCTCCCAGGGCCTCCCCCAGCCTCCTCCCTATGGAGAGACTCAGTGCTGACCCCTGCTCAAGACAGGAGATATGACCCAAGGAAGTTTGAGGGGGCTGGAGTCCCCATATAGGGGTCTGGAGTATCTGTGACCATGGGGTCTTCATCAGGAGGAGAAAAATGAGCAGGCTGCCTTTCCCCCTGTTGGCACCCAGGGACCTGTGTGGTAGAGGAGGTTGGAGAGAGGGAGGTTGGAAACTTCAGGAACAGCCTCAGGCCCCGTGTCTCCTGAGTCATGCTGAGCTGATTCTCCCAGATCTCACAGCAGGCACGTTCCAGAGCAAGTCCTGGATGCTTCGCCTGTCCTGCCAGCTCAGCTCCTGCTGCCAGGGCAGGCTCCAGTTCCCTCTTCCAGTAGGAAAGACGCTGGGTGAGGCCACTACTGAGGCTGCCCCAGGAGCCGACTTGAAGGCTGAGGGTTAAGGGTCTGGTCTTGGGGACTCAGTCAGTCCCAACAACATCAGCTGCAGGAAAGGTGTTTTCCAGGCATGTGGGCCGACTCAAGCTCCCAGAGCCACTGCACCTTGAGCTTCAGTTTTGCCCCTGGGCTGGGCCTAGAGCAGGCAGAGGGTAGCAGGAAAAGATGCCCGGCCTTCCCCAGGGAGACAAGGACGAAGACAGATACTTCAGAAACTTCCACAGCTGGAGGCTGTAGGGTCAGGGGCTCAGGCTCCTGACAGGAGGAGCAGATTAACCCCGGGCTGTCCAAACCCTCCACCACCAGCTCCTGCAGCCTTGGGTTCTTCCCAGCCCCCCATCAAGGCGTTTTCACTAATGTCCACCTTGGAGGGGGTGGTCTTCTAGACCTCAGGTTGACACGGGCTGGGGCAGTGGGTGTCATCCTTCAGTGGAGGGGTGTCTCTCTATCCTTCCCCAGATTGCCTGGTCCCTGGACTGAGTCAGGCAAGTCTTCTGCAGAAACACCAGTCTGGAACTGCTGGACTGGATCTGACTCAGGCCTGGGTCTCAGGGTCAAGGTTCCAGAGGCCTGGCAACGTCTGAAGAATGAGGCAAATGCCTCAGGACAGTGTGCTTAGCACACTTAGCCCCTGTCATGGCCACTGCCTGGGGCACCAGGGGAGACCTGAGGAGCCAGTCCCTCTGGCCTTGGTCCACAGCAGAGGAAGACAAATCTGGGCTAAGGGGAAGCACATGGAAGGAGTGGGGCTAGTCGTTTATAGACCTCTGTGGCCTGGTTGCAGCCTCATCTCTTGGGCCCGGGAAGTAACTGGCAGCGGGTGGGGAGTTGGCCTGGCAGACCTCTTGAGACACACAGGGTGGTCCCTTGGCCCCAACCACTTCCAAGAAGTTCACTACCTGCAGTGGTGAACTATGGGCCTGGTGGGGTATCCTTTGGTGACACGTAGCCACTGTGTTCTCTGATGCAGCCTGTGAGCTTTTGTGGGAAGGAGGGTAAGAGCCTCTAAGGGGGCTACTGGCTGATCACTCACAGTGGAGAGGGAAGGCTCTGGTCTCCCAGGCCCTCTACTTTTATGAGAGCTGATCATCTATCCACCCCACCCACTCCCCATCCCCAAACACAGAACCCCTTACCTTCTACTTCCCACCCTTGGCCTCTGCCTAGGCTGAGACCCCAGCTCTGGGACCCAGGCCTTTGCCAGAGGTCAGAATTACCTCGGTGTTAGCTATGTCAGGCTTCTCAGAATGCACCCTGGCCCCAGGCCCTGCCCTGAGCGATGCCCAAGGGCTTGGCAACACTGTTACCTGGTGAGGATGGCCAGGTGGTCCCCTAGTTGTCAGTCTTTCCATACTGACACTCCCAGGCTCCAGCTCCTCCCAAGATGCCAGCTCCCTCGCTGGCTGGCAGCAACTATTCCAAGGGAATGGGACTGAGAATCTGCCAGGCTCCGAGGAGCCATGATCCTATAAACAGGTTGGGGCTCCACCCCCCCAAGTCACTCCTTTAGCCTAGCACCTTCTCCTCTTCCCCAAGAGGCTGGGCCAACCAGCATCTCCAGAAACCTCTGGCAGGGCTCCAGGGCCCACAGGTGGAGCACCCCTTTCAGACATGGAGCAACAGAATTGCAGATGCAGCAAGGAGGGGAGACAAGTCCTAGGAGCAGTGGCAGGAAGCTGGTTCCCCTGAGGCTGAAGGTCTTGGCCAGGGTAGGGGCAGAACTGTGGCAACTGCAGCGCAGCCCCAGCCTGAGCCAGATGAGCCTCTCAGGGAGGAGGGCCGAGCATACGAGAGGAGGGCTGAGCATATGAGAGGAGACAAGAGGCCAGACCTCCTCGGCAGCTCTCTGCCGCCAGGATCCTGGGGATGCTGGGGTGGCCGGCCCTGTGCAGAACCTGAAGAGCTCTGGACTCTGGTTCTAAGCCCCTCACCCTCAACTGTACCCTCACTCCTTTCCTTTGGCTAATCCTAGGAATTTAGAGGATTTCCATTAGACTCAAATGGCAAACCTGCCACATAAAGGTAACAGAGACAAAGCAGGAAACTCTTAGACTATGGATACCACAGAAGAAGACTTTGTGAAGTCACCTGTTTAAACTTTTCAGTGTACACAGTGGCACGAAGTGTTCTCCTAAAAGGACGTGAATTCGGTGTTTTCACTGTCAGTTCACTATGTAATTTAACAATATGATTTGTTTTTCAAGGCAAGTGAAACTGAATTAATGTTAACTTAGCACAAATGGATCTAAAAGGTATTATTACAGAATTGGCAAAAAAGAAAAAAGAAAAAGAAAATTAATAAGTCTCAAAAAAGTGAAAAATAATTGAATGGGGGAATATTTCTAATTTGTATGAGCCAGCTATAAAATCTAATGGAAAAGTCAATGTAAAACATAGATAGCTATGAATGAAGAACAACTTATTCCAAAGTGAGTCATACATGAAGCAATGCACAAAGACCCACAGCTCGTGAGTGGCAGAGCCCAGGATTATGCTCTCTGGACTAGAAGTCTGTGTCCCCTTCCCCAGGCTGGGCATAGCCTAGCCTGGAGCCCACCTACCCTCCATGACCAGGGCCAGTCTCAGAGCCATCCCTGAAAAACACATCTCGCTGAGTGAATAAACATCTCCCTGAAATGATGTGGGCCTCATCTGGAACCACCAGATTGGCAGGGGAAGCTACAGAGGCAGAGCTGAAGCATCACATACCATGAGGTAACCCCCAGTGCCAGCCCTCCACACATGCATGGCAGGGCCAGGCACCCCCACCTCCCCAGAGGACAGGGTCCCTGGGCTCAGCTCTTTGGACTAAGAGGAGAGTTTTGTGCTCAGTTTACTTCGTCTGTGCAGTATGGTGTGGTTGATGCTGAGCCTGGTAAAAACCATGGCATTCCTGACTCAGAGATTCTCAGCTTGAGCTAGGGCCCATGGATGGAACTTGGGGCACTCTGAATAGTTCCTGAGATTAGGTGCAGAATTACATGGGTATGCGTGCATGAGAATGCTTCTGGAAAAAAGGCCTAAAGCAGCACTGTCTAATAGGAAAGTCATGCAAGCCACATATGTCTTACTAAACTTTCTAGTGGCCACATTTTAAGAAGTAAAAAGATATAGGAGAAATTAATTTCAACAATGCATTTATTTAACCCAATAATTCAAGGTATTATCAATTCAACTATAATCAACATATGGAATTATTAAGGAGATATTTTACATTTCTTTCATACTAAGTCTTCAAAATCCACTGCGTGTTTTACAGTTTATAGCTTATCTTTTTGTTTACATTTCCTAGGCTGTATTTTTCATCCCCCTGACTTACTTATTTTATAACTGGAAGTTTGTACCTCTTAATCTTCTTCACCTATTTTGCCCATCCTCCCAACACCCCCCTGCCCCAACCACCAGTGTGCTCTCTGTATTTATGATTTTTGTTTCTGCTTTCATTTGTTCATTCATTCTGTTTGTTAGACCCCACATATAAGTGAAATCACATGGTATCGGTCTTTCTCCGTCTTGACTTATTTTGCTTAGCATAATACCTTCTAGGTCCATCTCTGTTTTTCCAAATGATAAATGATAAGATTTCATTCTTTTTTCTTGCTGAATAATATTCATATGTATATTCATGTATATATATATACCACATATATTCATATGTATATTCATACACAAACACACACACACCCCACATTTTCTTTACCTATTTGTCTGTTGATGGACACTTAGGTTGATTTCATATCTTGGCTATTGTAAATGATGCTGTAAAAAACATAAGAAGGCATGTATCTTTTTTAATTAGTATTTTCATTTTCTTCAGTTAAATACCCTAAAGTGGAATTACTAGATTGTATGGTAACTCTATTTTTTTTTTCTGAAGATGGTTGCAACAATATCTCCCATCCTCCATGCTCTTCTAGACAGAACCTTGATACTCCCTCAGCAAGAGATGGGGGCAAATTCCCCTCCTCTTGAATCTTGGACTGCAGACTCTCTCTAACTAATAGGAGATAAGGAACTTGATACTGCTCAACTCTGAGGTTAGGTCATAAAATGTGAGGCAGCTCCTTCCGCTGAGAGCCATATGAGATGCCCAAGTCCTCCTGCAGTTGCCCTGCAGGGAGGAAGCCAACCCCTGTGGAGAGGCCATGAGTGGGGACTGGACTCAGCAGTCCTGTCTCCAAATCCCCCAGCCCAGGTCCAGGTCTGGGGATGAATGAGCCTTCAAATGGTTCCAACCCAACTGTAGAGTTACCACCAGCCTGTGCCCCTTCTGAAGTTTTCTTTTTAAATGTTTGTTTGTTTGTTTGTTTGTTTGTTTGGAGAGAGAGAGAGAGAGAGAGAGAGAGAATCTCAAGCAGGCTCCACACTGACAGCACAGACCCTGACATGGGGGCTCAATCTCATGAACCATGGGATCATGACTTGAGCAGAGATCACGAATTGGACATTTAACTGGCTGAGCCATGCAGGAGCCCCACTTTCTGCATCTCTGACACACAGAATCTATGACCCTAATAAAGCGGTTGCTGTTTTATACCATTAGGTTTAGGGGGTCGTTACAGGGCCATAGTGACTAAATCAGAGGTGTTCCCAAATTTGCAAACAATCCTAAGTTTTATAAGACTACCAATGAAGAGAAGTGAAGCAGAAAGAAACTATCGATAATTAACTATATGACCAACAATTTTTAAGTTTATTTACTTATTTTGAGAGAGAGAGAGCAAGCAGAAGAGGGGCAGAGAGAGAAAGAGAGAGAGAGAGAGAGAGAGAGAGAGAGAGAGAGAGAGAGAGAGAACCCCAAGCAGACTCCACACTGTCAGCACAGAGCCAGCCAGACACAGGGCTTGATCCCATGAACCATGAGATCATGACTTGACCGGAAATCAAGAGTCCAACGCTTAACCAGCTGAGCCACCCAGACACCCCAGATCAACAATTTTTTTTAAGTTTTTTATTTAAATTCCTGTTAGTTGATATATAGTGTGATATTATTTTCAGGTGTACAATATAGCCATTCCACACTTTGACAAAACACCTGGTGCTCATCACAACAAGTGTACTACTCCTTAATCCCCATCACTTATTTTAACCCATCCCACTACCCTATGACTAACAATTTTTAAAAATCCTCAACCAGGCTAGAGGGAAGATTGCTTTCTATTTGCTACGAAGAAAATGATATTACAAAATTGGTGTTGAATAAAGAAGAATCAAAGAGTGTACAACCAAATAGCAAAGGGAAAAGTATAGAGGTTAATTGCAGTTTTTTAGAATGAATAGTATGTGGGGCGCCTGGGTGGCGCAGTCGGTTAAGCGTCCGACTTCAGCTCAGGTCATGATCTCGCACTCCATGAGTTTGAGCCCTGTGTCGGGCTCTGGGCTGATGGCTCAGAGCCTGGAGCCTGCTTCCGATTCTGTGTCTCCCTCTCTCTCTGCCCCTCCCCTGTTCATGCTGTGCCTCTCTCTGTCTCAAAAATAAATAAATGTTAAAAAAAAATAGTATGTTATTTTTAAAATTTTGTGCTGTTTTGGCATTTATCAGCCTTTTAAAATTTTTATTTTTGTGTGATCTCTTTTATCATTCTAAATAAATACTTTTGCACCAAATTTTGTATCAAACTTCAGGCTCCTTGGAACATGGATCTAGGTCACATATCACATTGTTCAAAGCACTTTATAAATATATATATATATATATATATATATATATATATATATATATAGAGAGAGAGAGAGAGAGAGAGAGAGAATGTATATCAATATATATATATATATATCTCAATATATATATCAATATCAATATATATTGATATATATATCATATCATATATATATGATATGTATATGTATACATATACATATATGTATATATACATACATATATTATTATATATATTATATAATTATATATATTATATATTATTATATATTATATATACATAATATATATTATATATTATATATATACATATATATAAATATATATATGTAACATATTTATTCATCCCCCCCCAAACCCTATAAGGCAGGTGTTATTATTATCCTCACTTTACAAATGAGGGAACTAAGGCAGGAATTGGTTGAGGGACTACCTCCAGATCACCCTGGGGATCTCAGCCAGAGGCAGTATTCTTAACCACCATTTATGATATGGTCTCTCTCCAGCAGAAGTGCAGGCAAGGAGGAGCATAAGAGAGTCCCTGGATCAAGCCTTGCCTGAGGGAGTAGATCTAGTTCTGGGTTTTTCATTTGGGTCTCAGCTCCTCCATTACCTACTTTAACTCCAGGGAAGAAGGATTCAGTCACTCCCCTCCCTTTCCCTTCCCCTAGAAAAGCACTCAATGACAGTGTCATAGAGGAGAGGATGCACCTGACAGGGGTGGAGGTGGAGACAGAGCTAATGCTCAGCTGAGTCTCAATTCCAGGCAAAAGTCCTGAAGCAGGTGGTGGGACAGGTGGCAAGATATATCGTGTAAGGCAGGGATGACACATGCTTCAGCATTCAGTACTAACCACCATGTCAAGAGCAAGGCACAGTCAGGTCTGCTCTCTTGCCTCACAAGGAAGTGGTTATTCACTCTGTTGACAAAAGAGAAAAGACCATTTCCTGTCCAGGACTGCTCAAAACCAAACAGGGAAGAAGCACTGGTCGTTCTCTCCATTCTAAGGCTATTGGATTGGATAAGCCTCTTTCTAAGCAATGGACAGTATACTATCCAGCCCATCCATTCATTCATCCAACATATATTTATTGAGCGCCTACGATGTCCCACTGATCCCCACCTGAGGAAGCTTCTGTCAGGCATAAATCTGTCCTCCACTCCATGTCTCTCAGCCAATGGAACACATCGGTGTCTCAGAACCTGGGACATTACATTGCAGGTTCTGGAGTGCTAGGGCAGGTATCTGACCCAGAATAGAGCCTCTGGAATTTCAAAACAAAGAGCCGTGGAAGAGCTATAAACAAACATTATTCAGCTAATAACTTTGTCTGGAGCAGTGGTAGCAGGTACATGAGCTTCAGGGTAAAGTTAACCAATAAGAACATTTCTCAAGAACTACTAATGTACCTGGACCAACCTCCCTTCAGGACTCCTCTGCCTCCCCCACCTGGCTTCCTCCATATTGGTCTTCTCTTCCTGGATTCCTCTTTTCATAAACCTTCCACACACTGGAGATATGTGTGAGCATTTTCAGTTTATCATATTTGTAACTGTTATATTTTAGCTCATAATTTTATTTATTTTCTTTTTTAAAATTGAAATTCAAGTTAGTTAACATACAGTGTTGTCATGGCTTCAGGAATAGAACCCAGTGGTTCATCTCTTACATATGACACCCAGTGCTCATCCCAACAAGTGCCCTTCTTAATGCCCATCACCCATTTGGCCCATCCCCCCACCTACTTCCCCTCCAGCAACCCTAAGTTTGTTCTCTGTATTTAAGAGTCTCTTAAGGTTTGCCTCCATTTCTGTTTTTATCTTATGTTTGCTTCCCTTCCCTTATGTTCATCTGTTGTGTTTCTCAAATTCCACATATGAGTGAAATCCTATGATATCTGTCTCTCTGACTGACTCGTTTCACTTAGCATAATACCCTCCAGCTCCATCCACGTTGTTGCAAATGGCAAAAATTTTTTAAAAAGATAAGTTAAGTCTTTTATACATTCCAAAACACAAGTCAAAACTAAACTGTTGTAAGCATGAACAAACCCTCTAATGATTTTTATCTCTCTGGGTTAGTTTATCTCAGTAGAAGAAAAACCTTTCTCTAAACTTCATTGGTTTAGAGAATACCCCCTGACCACCACTGGATTTCATGTGAGAACCCTACCCAGACCCCATATCCAGAGTTGCAGTTGTCCTGCTCTGCTACCAGGAGTTCCTATGAAATTTACTCTTCTCTCTCCACCCAGCACTGACTCATCTGAAATGTGATAGTTTTCCTGCAAACACCCAGCAAACCAACAACCCCAAGGTGGAGGGCCCTGAGACAATGATTAACTTGCCTGGGTTCAGGAGGGGTATATGGTATACCATGCCATCTGCAAGGCCTGGAGCCCCAGCCAACTTGACCCCTTCCTGCCACTGAGTAGGGCAGCCCCTGAGACTTCTGTCTCGTGCCAAGAACACTTCCCTCCCTCAGGCTCCAAGGGAGCTGCAGTGAGTAACTTGGGATGGAACTGAGTGCTGGGGGTCAAGCCTGTCCCCTCATCACGCTCCTCAGCCACAGCTACAGTTGATATCTTTTCTCATGTAACAGGATTTTAAATATATATGTAAACATGCTTTTAATGTTTTGACCCTTCCTCCTGCTCATCTTCCCCCTCTTTGGCCAATGGCCAAATCTGGGATTAATCTTTGGGATAAAAAACATAGCTAGATATTAAAATATTATGATCTGTATAAAATGATAATTAACAAGTTTCAGTAAGATGTCCTCAAAGTTATCAAATAAGAGCTGGCCTTATTTGAGGGACTCGGAGGAAACCTAGAAGTTTGGAAGTTTAAAGTTTGAAAGGTTTTTTTTTTTCAATTGAAGTATAATTAACATTGACTTATATAGATTCCAAAAGAGCTTCTCCAGCACCTGGGATTATTGGCTCTTGACTCCAAGATAATAACTTTGACATTCTGAGTTTCTTAAGAACATACTTCTAAAAAATATCAAATAATATTAGGTCTCTGTCAACTTTCTATTATTAAATATTTATTTTTTATATAGTGTTTGTTATTTTAAATATTTTTATTTAGTTCATATACTGACCACTTATATTTAATGTTAGTATTTATGTAAATGGAGGACAAGGAGCAGTGGGGGCAGGGAAGCCGGTCATACAGCAGGCTGACTACAGGCAGCTCAGCAGTGAGGGGCACACCAGTGTGGAGGGATGAGACTGCTAAGTCAGAATGAATCTCCTTTTCACTAAAATCTGCTGACCCTGGAAAAGCTCTCAGTATTTGTTGGATCAAAGTGGCTTGGGGGAATGAGAAACAGAGACAGAGAAACAGACTTGCTCAGATCAAAGGATGCATCCATGACAGAGCCAGGAATCTGGACTAGGATCTCTCATGCATGTACACAACATACTCTTTTTACACACATCATTTAGTTTCCAGAACAATGAGCCCATGTTTGCATGGGGTGGCAGCTGTACAACTGGCCCAAGTTCAAAGAGCCGACTGTGGATAATTAGGGAGGAAACTGT
Organism: Panthera tigris; assembly: GCF_018350195.1. NCBI lineage: Eukaryota > Metazoa > Chordata > Mammalia > Carnivora > Felidae > Panthera > Panthera tigris. The sequence goes on along the minus strand of NC_056665.1, from coordinate 60,824,057 downwards.
GCACACCCATCAACAGGAGCCATGCCAGCATGGGTCCATCACCCCATAGCCTTCAGGAGGCTGAGCAGAGAAGCTTCTGGATTGTAAGAAGGGACGGGAGGGGCTGGAGAGCCAAGAGAAGGAGACAAAAGGATGGTGAATCAGAAGACAAGACCAGCAACTGAAAACAAAGTACCAGTATAGACATAATAGTGAGTAAAAGAAGACAGACACAGAAGACTATATACTATCAGGATCTATGATTACCAGGATCTGGAACAGACAAAATTAATCTCTGGTGATGGAAGTTAAAATGTGGTTACTTTTGCTTGGGATTATTTTCTGAGAGGAGGCACAAGGGAATCTTCAGATGTGGTGAAAATGTTCTTTTTAAAATTTTTTTTCTTTAATGTTTATTTGTTTTGAGAGAGAGAGAGAGAGAGAGAGAGAGAGAGAGAGAGAACACATCCATGAGTCAAGGAGGGTCAGAGAAAAGAAGAGAAAGAATCCCAAGTAGGCTCCATGCAGCATGGAACCCAGTGAGGGGCTTGAACCCACAAATTATGAGATCATGACCAACTGAGCAACAAATATTGAGAACCAGAGAGTCTCCAGATTAAAAGAGTTCATTGAATACATGGAATAATAATCAACAACAACAACAAAGACCCTCACCAAAGCACATTATCATAAAATTTCAGAAACCTGGATATAAAAGTAAATAAAAAACACAAAAAGGTCTTGAAGAGGACATCTTTTGGGATGAGCACTGGGTGTAGTATGGAAACTAATTTGACAATAAATTTCATATAAAAAATACAATGAAAAATACTATTAAAATATTTAATATAAGAAAAAACACAAAAAGGTCACACACAAAAAAACCTGGAAATTATAATGTAATTAAACTTAACAGCAACACCGGAGGTTAGAAGACAATGGGAAATACCTTGAAAATTCAGACAGAAAGTGACTTCCAATTTAGAATTTTATTCCCAAACTATCAGTTAAAAGTGAAAGTAGAATATAGGTATATACAAAAATACAAGTTCTCAAATTATTTTTACCTTTCTTATGAGCTATCAGAGTGCTTTCTAAGCCTTAAAGTACACATGGATCAGCTGGGGAACTTGTTATAATGTAGATTCTGATTCAGTAGATCAGGGGTGGGGTCTGAGATTTATCATTTCTAACAAGTTCTTGGGGTGATGCCAAAGCTGCTGGTCTATAGCTGGTGTCCCACCAAAATGAGAGAATAAACCACGAAAGAGGAAGGAAATGGATCCAACATAAAAGCAAGTCAAAGGGAATATCCAGAAGCATGCTGAAGGGAAATTCCAGGATATTTCCTCTAAGGCAACCAGTAAATTGGGACATCAAGGAAGTATCAAAAGGAGGAGGAGGTTAAAGAGGATAAAATAATGAAATTGATGAATCACCTGACATATTGAGAGATTTATACTTCTGGTGGAGAGTTTGAGGACAAATTCTGGATAGTAACATAGAAAACTAAGCAAATGAAAAAGAAAGGCAAGCATTAACTCCAAAGAAAACTAAAAGTTAAAACTAAAAGAAATATAATCATATACTACATAGTCAAATTAATATAAACAATATATATTAACCAAAAATTATAACAATATTGAGGGAGGGTAGGATAACAGAACTAAACTCTTATCTTCCATAGTAAAAAGACAATAAAAATCAAGAAGCAACAGTATGAGGATTGTTGTTTAGAAATATGGCGGTAAATACCAAAAAAAAAAAAAAAGCTAAAAGAATTCTAAGCAGCGGCTGCTAGGTGGGTTGGGGTAGGACAGGAAATTAACTTTTTTTCATCAAAAGCTTTGTAAAACTATTTGATATTTTAAATACTAAGTACATGAATAATTTTATTCAAAATAAAAATAAAGAAAATATTTGAATGTTTTGTCATTAATGATTTGTCATTAATAATAAACCACTTACAATACACATCACAATATATTGCCAGCCCCCAGGGGCAGGAAATATTTGGGGATACATCAATAACGAGTTCCAGAGATGTCTCTAAAACTTTCTGACACCCAGGGGGACATGGGATAAGGTACTATGTTATGCCTACTTTTTCCAAAGGAGAAACTTCCCTCCTGTGTTCCCTATTTCAGTAAGCAGTGATGTCCACCCAGTTGCCCAATGGATTAGTCAGGATTTTTTCAGTTGCAAATACCAGAAACCAAACTCCAGGGGCACCTGAGTGGCTCAGTTCGTTAAGCTTCTGACTCTTGACTTTGGCTCAGGTCATGATTTCATGGTTCATTAGAAAGAGCACTGCGTTGGGCTCTGTGCTGACAGTGCAAAGCCTACTTGGCATTGTCTCTTTCTCTCTGCCCCTCCCCCTGCTCTCTCTCTCTCTCTCAAAATAAATAAATAAACATTAAAAAAAAAAACCGAACTCTAACTGACTTAAGCAAAAAAGCAATTCATGATCCCATGAAGCCCATGGGAAACCCTGGGAGAACCCCAGTTTCCAATCCTACCTTCAACATTAACCATTATGTAACTTGGACAAGATACTTTAATCACCTATAAAATGGGGGTGATAATAGTACTGTTGTGAATATGAAATGAGTTCACATTTTAAAGTACTTTGAATAGTGCCTGGTACACAGCTAACAATCAATAGATGTTAGCTATTATTATTATTATAAGCTATTATCCAGGAATCACTACAAATCTGGAGGACAAATAAAAATATTCATCCTGGACACATTGTAGTGGTAACTGCAGAATATCAAAGATACAAGAAAAAAGTGTTAAAAGCTTTCAGGAAGAAGAGATAAGTTACCTACAAAAAAAATATGGACAATTAGGCTGAAGTGGGCTTCTCAACAGCAGTAATAGAAGCCGGAAGAATGTAAAATATCTTCAAAAGGCTAAAAGGGAAAAACTACCAAATTAGGACTTCAACACAGCAAACTATTTCTCAGGATGGAGTATTACGTGAAGAAGAACTTACCAGATCAACAACAAAAATCTACCAAAAACAACCCTCACCAAGCATGTCTAAAGAATTACTCCAGGAAGAAGGAACTAGAACAAAGGATGACACACAAAAAGTACAAAGAAAATAAGTTAGGAAGTACATAGTAAATCAAAATATTGACTCTACAAATAATTATTATGATGATGACTAATATGGGGAATTTAAAAAAAGGAGGTAAAACAAAACAAAGTGATGACAAGTGAAATATAAGAACATACAAAGTATTATTAAGAATATAGAAGATTTGGGGTGCCTGGTGGCTCAGTCAGTCAGGTGTCAGACTTCAGCTCAGGTCATGATCTCACAGTCCTTGGTCCTGGGGTTTGAGCCCCACGTTGGGCTCTGTGCTGACAGCTCAGAGCCTGGAGTCTGCTTTGGATTCTGTGTCTGCCTGCCCCTCCCCTGCTCACACACTGTCCCTCTCTCAAAATAATAAATAAACACAAAAAAATTTTAATTAAAAAAAGAATACAGAAGATTTGAATAAAACAATTAACAAGTTTATCTACTGGACATGGATATACCACCTACAGCCACAAAATTTAGAGAATACACCTTCTCAAGCACAATGGAAAAAATTTTTTTTAAGAATTTTTTATTTTTGAAAGAGAGAGACAAAGCACAAGCAGGGGAGGAGCAGAGAGAGAGGGAGACACAGAATCCATAGCAGGCTCCAGGCTCCAAGCTGTCAGCACAGAGCCCGATACAGGGGTCGAACTCACAGGCTACAAGATTATGACCCAAGCTGAAGCTGGACACTTAACAGACTGAGTCACTCAGGCACCCCAGAATGGAATATTTAAACATTGATCATGAACAAAGCTTTATGGTAAGTCTTAAAAATCTTAGAGATTAGCATACAGATAACATCCTTTCACCAAGATGCAAAAATAATTAGAAATCAATTACAAAAATATGTTTTTTAAAAAATCTATGATTTAAAAAATATGAAACACACTTCCAAAAGGAAACATAGAATAAACTTACTTTAAAAAAAAAAATGAACTTCATTTTTTAGAAGAGAAAAGTTGGGAAGATAGTACAGAGTGCTCATATACCTTGTGCCCAGTTTTCCTGTTATCAACATCTTATGTGACATTTGTTACAATTAATTAACCAATATTCCTCCATTATTATTAACAAAATCCATACTTTATTCAGATTTCCTTGATTTTTACTGAATGTCTTTTTTCTGTTCCAAGATTCCATCCAGGATGTGACATTACATTTAGTAAATTATGTCTCCTTAGCCTCCTCTAGTCTATGACAGTTTCTCTGACTTTTCCTTGGTTTTGATGACCCTGACAGTTTTAAGGAATACTGGTCATGTATTTTGTAGAATGTCCCTTGATTAAAGCCTGTCTGATGTTTTTCTCATGATTAAGGATATGGCTTTTGGGGAGGAAGACCACAGAGGTAAATGCCATTTTCCTCACATCAAATCAAGGGTACATAGTATCAACATGTCTTTCCATTGTTGCTATTGGCCTTGATCACCTGGCTGAGGTAACATTTGTCAATTTTCTCTATCGTGACTTATTTTATTCCCCCTTTTCATACTGTACTCTTTGATCACTAAGTGTAGCCCATGCTTAAGGGATGGGGAATTATGTTCCATCTCCTTTGGCAAGGATTATCTATATAAATCATTTGGAATTCTTCTGCATAGGAAATAGATTTGTCTCTTCTCTCCCATTGCTATATTTATTCAATCATTTATTTGTATCAGTATGGCTTTGTGAGTACTTATTTTATGCTTTGGATTATAAATACGGTATTATTTTGTTACTCAAATTTATGTGTGTGTAATATGTTATATATTTAATACATTATATGTACAAGTATATATAAACCTCTGTATGTGATATATATCAAGCCATGTATATACCCATATCTATAATTATTTCTATATCTTTCTATCAATATCTGTATCAAGCTAAACATGAGTTTTTACTCGAGTCTCTAGCTCTTATCCAATACTGTGTGTTTCCCTAGTCATCTATGTCTTTTTTAAACAATAAACTAAAAATTAAAAATCTAACAAAAGAGGGATGCCTGGGTGGCTCAGTCCATTAAGCATTTGGCTCTTGGCTTCAGTTCAGGCCATGATCTCACAGTTCGTGAGTTTGAGCCCTATGTCGGGCTTTGTGCTGACAGTGCAAAACCTGCTTGGGATTATGTCTCCCTCCCTCTCTGTTGCTCGCTCGCACGCACCCTCTCTCTCTCTCTCTCTCTCTCTCTCTCCTTCAAAAATAAGTAAATAAACTTAAAAAGAAAAGAAACATCTTATTAAAAAAAAAGAAATCTGACAAAAGAGAAACTCAAGGCCCAGATTGTTTTATGGCAGGTCTTACCAAGCATTCAAGGAATGGACACAATTTTAACTGTGTATTTGAAAGGCATTAGCAAAGACCTAAAAATTGGGGAAAAAAAATGCTATGTTTCTTCATAGAAAGACTCCGTATCTACAGATGTCAATTATTTCAAAAAATAATCTATGCATTTTTTAATTTTAATTTTTAATTTTAAAAATATACACTTGGGGCACCTGGGTGGCTCAGTCAGTTAAGCATCTGACTTCAGCTCAGGTCATGATCTCGTGGTTTGTGAGTTTGAGCCCCGAGCTGGACTCTGTACTGACAGCTTGGAGATTGGAGCCTGCTTTGGATTCTGTGTCTCCCTTTCTCTCTCTGCCCCTCCTGCTCGTGCTCTGTATCTCTCTCCTTCAAAAATAAATAAACATTAAAAAAACATTTTTAAAATAATCTATACATTTAATTTCATTCCAAATGAAGCCCCAGAGGATTTTTCAATGAAACTTGACAAGCTAAATCTAAAATTTATATAGAAGGACCAAAAAACAATAATAGCCAAGAAAATTTTTTGAGACTGACGCGCTGTCCACTGTGCCAAGAAAGCAATTAGCCAACAAAATTTTAAAGAAGAACAGGAAGGAGAGTTGCCTCACTAGAAATTAATTAGAGGCCTTTGATTTTAAAAACAAAGAGTTAGAGGGGCTTTTGGGTAGCTCCATCAGTTAAGTGACTAGCTCTTGACTTCGGCTCAGATCATGATTTCATGGCTTGTGAGTTTGAGCCTGCATGAGGCTCTGCACACTGGCATTGCAGAGCCTGCTTGGGATTCTCTCTCTCTCCCTCTCTGCCCCTCTCGCACTCGTGTGTGTGTGTGTGTGTGTGTGTGTGTGTGTGTGTGCGCGCGCGCGCGCGCGCGTGCGCTCTCTCTTTCTTTCTCTCTCTCTCAAAAGAAATAATAACATAAACTTCAAAAACAAAGAGTTAGAGGGGCACCTGGGTGGCTCAGTCGGTTCAACTTCGGCTCAGGTCATGATCTCACAGCTGGTGAATTCGAGCCTCATGTCAGGCCCTGTGCTGACAGCTAGCTCAGAGCCTGGAACCTGCTTCAGATTCTGTGTCTCCCTCTCTCTGCCCCTCACCCTGCTCATGCTCTGTCTCTCTGTCTCTCTCAAAAATAAGTAAACATTTAAAAATTTATAAATAAATAAATAAAAAGAATTAGATATTTACAGCATCAGGATAAGGAGGGATTTCTTAAACAAGAAACATAGGCCATTAAGGAAAACAATTACACACTTGATTACATTAGAAGATAAAACTTTTTAATAAAAGAGAATTTCTAAAGTTGAGAAAATAAGCCACAGACCGAGGGAAAATATTTGCAACACATTTAGCCAAAATGTATTAGATCAAAATATATATATATATCAGTCAGAAAAAGACAAAGAACTGAATAGAAAAATGGGCAGAGTATATAACCAGGCATATCACAGAAGAGTAAACCAGAATACCAAAAAACACACAAAATATATTTAAACTCACTAGTATTTAGAGAAATGCGAATTAAGTCCAGAGATACTATTTCATACACACCACATTTACAAAACTTCAAAAACCTTACAAGATTTTAAAATAGTACACAGTAAATTCAGTATCTTCCCTTTGGAAATCATCCAAAAGCAATGGAAGAAAATAACAGAAACACAAACCCTCTTGATGAAACTAAAAGACATTTGAATCCCAACCCATAAAATATCTGGAAAGACTGCCCAAAGCAATGAAAATCAAGTAGGAGTTCAGATAGAGGAGCAGGGACATGGGTGAGGGCGGAACTCAGAGACAGCTGCAGACTGGGCATACCAAGGTACAGAGCATGCCCTGACTTGCAAAACCAAAGTAAGTAATGGGTGCATGGGCTTGGGGAAAGAACTTCCTTGGGATCGGCTTAATTATGAGAAACATAGGAGGTAGAGCTGATTGATAAATCCTGGAAACAAGCCCCTTGAACAAGAAGGTGAGTATTCCAAAAGCTGCCTCTCCTTTTGCTGAGTAATGATGTTCAAATACTAGGATGGATGAGGACACGGGCTGATGGCCAACTGGATGGGCCACCCTACTCATTTGTCTGGACAGTCTTTCTTCTACAACTGATAGGCACGGTCATTCGTGCACAGATGCTCTCCCTTTGAGCCCACTCCCCTAAGTCTGTCCACTTCTCCATCCATCCATCCATCCATCCACCCATCCATCCATCCTCCTCTCCCCTAGACCTGGCTGTTCCCAATCTACATTCTCCCCAGTCTTTGTTGCTCTTTTCCACTACCCTGCACAAAGGCACCCAGCTGTGGGAGGAGTAGAGGCCAATCTACAGCTCTTGCTATAGTCATCAAGTTGGTGCCCTGGCATGGGGCTGGGTCGGAATTAAACAAGGGGCATGTTTAGTATTTTATCCACCCAGAAGAGATGTTTCTACAATTTGCTGGCTCAGAAAAGGAATGGCTTTGTACTTTGCTTGTCCACAGGGAGTGTTTTATGCAATTCCTCTCAAAGGCACTGTGAGCTCATTTGATAGGGGACCAAATGAGAGGGTCTCATCATATCCTATAAACACTTTCTCATTTTAATCAAAAAAGCAAAATCCTGATTAACCAGAAACAGAAAGTAAGTCCAATCAAGATTAGTTCATTATAATATAAAGAATTATTAGCTGTGATAAAGGAGTAACATAAGATGTAAAGAAACTTTGTATGGTCCCCTAACACTGTTGGAGAAGGCGGGTTCAGCCCACCCAATGGCAGACAAGGTTGCTGGTTCAGCCAGGCCAGAGTGGGTCTGGGGTTGCCCAGCAAGCAGTAGGTGCTGCTCCAGAGTTTAAAATGGGGAGCAGGTGACCAGCAACTGGTGATGTGGGTGTGAGGCAGGGGCTGGGCACCAGTGTGGGCAGGAGACCTCTGCATGCTCAGAGGTTCTGATTTCCTCACTAAGAAGGTTGTGGAAAGATTATGGCCAGGCTGAGGCTATGAGTTTGGAGATGGCTGTCATCTGGGCCTGTGGCCTGGGCAGGCCCCTTGGGTGTTCTTACCCCCACGGCTGGTCCCCAGCTTCAAAAACAGCAGGAGAGTCTCTCCCGTGCCCTCTACTCAGGAGCTTAACATCGTGCTGGCCCTAAAGGAGAGATTCTTAGGGGAATCCTGTTGTCAATCACAGGGCATAGAAAGTTAGGGGGCACCATTTGGAACCCTAAGAGACAGTAAGTTGATAACTGACAAATCATCCAGAACTTTCCAGCACCAGGTCTCCCCTCAACACCATCACTCCTTTAGTGTTAGGCCCACCTTGAGAACCATGTTGCGATTTTCCTCTCCTTTTAGTCTCTGATGTGTCACAAATTCCCATATTCCTGTCGTTCTAGAAGGACTCTGAGACCTGTGTTCTCTCCACACTGTCTCCCTCTGAACTCTCCCCCTTTACAGGGCTTTCAAAGACGCTTCCTTGTCTCCACTCTCCATCTTCTGAACCCCTGCCTTATTTCCTATCCCTGTCACACAGACATGCGCCCTCAATAGAGAACGTGCAGGAGTTCTGACTTGTGGATCTTATTGAGTCCAAACCCTTCTGCCTCTGACTCACAGGCCTTCTACCGCCTGGCCCTTCCTGTTCTCTGCACCTCCTTTCCTCACATTCCCTGAGGATGACCTCTTCCCTACCTACTGCTCCCTCACCCTGATGTTCCCTTTCCCCTCCTCTGACTGTCCTCTGTGACCCAATTGGGCCCCTTCCTTCAGGAAGTCTTCTTGTGTGGGGCATTCTGGCGGCTCAGTTGGTTGAGCATCTGACTTCAGCTCAGATCATGATCTCATGGTTTGTAAGTTCAAGCCCTGTGTTGGATCCTCTGTCCTCATTCTCTCTCTGCCCCTCCCCAACTCATGTTCTCTCTTTCTCTCTCTCAGAAATAAATAAACATTAAAAAAATTTTAGAAAAAGAAATATTCTTGTGCAGAACACACCCACCCCTTCCTTTTCTTCTCCTCACATGTGTAGCCAGCACCAGGCTGTTCACCCCTCAGGGACTAGCTCTGTTCTTAGCCCTGAGTGTCTTCCTACAAAAACTGTTGAATGACTTCTCAATTTTTCCACAGGCTAAGTTCTGAGGTCCTATCCCTGGAATTTGGCCATGGGGCTGGCCCCAAAGCCGATACTGTTTGAGGGAGGATTCTCAGCTGTGCTGCAGATTGGACAGAAACAGCCTGTGCTGGTGACTAACAGCCTGCTGGACCTTGCTGCCCCAGGACTGAGCAGGGTTTCTCCCAGCTGGCTCTGGGCCTAGCCTAGGGTGGGCCCATGGGCTACAGGAAGTACCTTATGTAATTCTCAGGGGAGCCTGTGGGTGGGAGCCTGACAGCTGTCTAAGTCACAGTCCTCACCCAGGTGAGGGTGGGGCTGAGGGGCACAGAAGGGGCTGGGACCTGGGTATAACATCAGTCAGTCAGTGTGAGATACTCACATACCTGCACCCCCCACCCCAACATATTATCCCTGAGGCTCAGCCCAACCCACTATGGGGCTGAAGGGTGTGCTCCTTAAAAGATTTGCCTATATTGTCACTAATCTCTCTTCCCCCATTTTTCTTGAGCCGTCAGGTTTCTCTCCTACCACTCTACAAAACTGCTGGTCGAGGCCCCCAATGAACCCACATTGCTAGTGTGATGGGGGGGTCCACAGTCCTTCCTTACCAGGCCTCTCAGCTTTATTGAAAGTTCCCCAGGTGCAAAGTCTTTTTTTTTTTCTTTCCTTTCTTTTCTTTTCTTTTCTTTTCTTTTCTTTTCTTTTCTTTTCTTTTCTTTTCTTTTCTTTTCTTTTCTTTTCTTAACTTGCACCTCTCCTAATGTTCTCCACATCCACATCCAAAATAGAGCTTGCTAAAAAGTAAGTGCTCAAAAATGTACAGTGGTATGGTGATTAATTACTTGGGTGTAGGAATAAAAACTAAGCCCTGAGTTCAAGACCTGGTTACTTGTGACCTTAGTGTTCTTGGGTAAGTAACTTGTCTGAGCCTCAGTTTCCACATTTGTAGAACAGGAATCATAATATTACCTCCCTCATAGAATTGTTGTGAAGATAAAAGAAAACATATGTAAGATGTACAGCACAAAATAAGCATTCACTAGAGGATATATAAATATATTATTATTATCAAAAATAAGAGTTTGTGATAAAAAGAGGGGAGCTTTCCCTTCGGTAACTGGAGGTCAGTCACCTATCTCCTAAGGCCAACCACCCACTTGTCTACTAGGTTCCATTTTCTCTCACCTACTCAAGGACACTCGTTCAGAAAATTTCCATTCTCTCTCCCACAACACCAATTTTTCTTCTGTTGGATCATACCCATCAGTGACTAAACATACAGTAATGCTTCAAGTGTCAAAACCCAAACTCTTGCTCCCCACATAGCATCTCCCTTTAGCTACATCCCCATTTCTTTGTTCTTCTTTACAGCTTAGCTCCTCAAAAGATTTACCTATATTGTCACCAACCTCTTTCCTCCCATTTTTTCTTGACCCAGTCAGGTTTCTCTCCTACTGCTCCGCCAAACTGCTGGTCGAGGCACCCAGTGAACCCACATTGCTAGTTCAACGATGGGTCCTCTGTCCTTCCCTACTGACCTTCTCAGCTGCATGCGATGCTGTCAGGGATGCTCCCCTCCTTCAAGTGCATTCTCCTCCTGGCTTTCTGCACACCACACTAGCCTGGTATCTCTCCTACCTCACCAGCTGCTCTCCTTCAGTTACCATGGCTGCTTCTCACCACTTTCCTGACATCTGCAGTTTGGAGTCCCCACAACTCAGTTCTTAAACTTCTTTTCTTCCTTTTTTTCCCCTCTGTCTATATTTATTCACTTAACAGTCTCTTCCAGTCCCTTGGCTTTAAGTAACATGTATACACTGGTGATTTCCAAATTTATATCTTCAGACCATAGAAGGCATGTCTACCTGCTAATGGACCATGTTCTTTGGGAAACATCAGAACCTCAGGCTGATGCAGGCTGTGGTGGCAAGCCCCTGACCATACTGTCCCTCAATGAAAGGGGTCTCTCACCCTGGGACTCCAAACTGCCTCTCATTCTTGATTCCCTAGGGTCAGCCTGACCCCACAGCAAGCCTTCTCTGGGAGTTCCAATCAGAAGCTAGATCCCAGGTCAGGCCTAGATTCCAGAATCAGGGCTCCAGAAACCAGGTACAGTCTGGGAATGGGACAAGAAACCTCAGGATAGTGGCCCTGGTCACAGGTAGGCCATCATATGGGACACCAGGAGACTCAAGAAGGCAGCCTGCCTGCAGTAGTTCTTGTTCAGAGGAAGGCACAGATCAGGAGAGGGGTCCACAAGGGCTTCTACTGAGCATGAAACTCTGTAGGTGCACCTGCCAGCCTGGTGAGGCCAGCAAAGGAGGCCTGTGTGAAGGCTGTCACCTCAGCTATCAATCCTAACTCAAGAATGTTATGCCTGAGGAAGGCCACGTGGTCCCTTGGGCCCATAATTCCAATTCCTTTCATCTAAGACACTATTTGGTACCATCACTGATTGGGCACACTAGGGTCAATGTCTGCAGGGAGCTCGAGGAGAATGGTTGAGCGGGCTCCAAACACCCAGGCTCTGCCAGCCACCTAGAGTGCTGAGGAGCCCATGTCTCCCATTCAGGAATATCAGAAAACAGCAGCCCAGAAGTGGGGAAGCCCTGCCCTTGGCTACTGGCTCATCTTTTCAGCCCTCCTGCCCTGGCTCCGGCTCCACTCCAAGCCCATCTCTTGACCAAGATACCTGCTCCCTAGGTGGCGGCAGTGATATGGCCAGCTCAGCAAGGCAGGGATTTGTGAGACTGGAACCTCCACCCTCTGGGCGGCTCCCATCCAAGGGCCTTTCCCTCACGTCTTGGAGGTCGGCCAGCACCACCAAGGCCTCTGGTGCAGCTAATACAAGGAGAAAGCACATACATGTGCACACAGGGACACACGAAGGTGGAACACCTTCTCCCAGGCCGGGAAGAGGGAGGAAATGAGGCAGGTCCATGGGGCAAGGATGAGGAGCAAGTCCAGTGAAACATCCCTAAAGACCAAGTCCTTCCCCTGGCCCAGGAAGGGTTGGGACCAGAAGTTTGGTCACTGTGCCCAGCATAACCAGCCCCCTCCACCCCAGCAGTGTGGCGGCAACAAGTCCAAGTCTGAGCCAGGCTGCTCATATGCACCTGGCAGTGTGTACAGAGCGGTGAGGACCAAATCATTTACAAACAGCCAAGAGGCCACCTTCAGCAGCTCAGAGCACTCAGTACCAGTGTAAAAGAGTAACGCGCACGTACTGAGGACAGACAGTGTGCCAGGCACAGTCTCAGCACGTCACACACCGGGTTTCATTCCACCCACACAGAACCTTTCAAGCGGCCTCTGTGAGCTCTAGTGAGGCCGGCAGCTCTCAGACCAAGAGGCTCCTTACCCTTGAATGTGTCCGATCCAATTGGTCCCGTGGAAGATAGGACATTAGTTCAGATTGATGGTGCATTTGGGGACTGAAAAATACATTGGTGGTCAGAAAAACTCAGCTATTGTTAATAGAATAAAATGTTGCATAATAATAATGGCTAAAATTTCTTCGTTATTTAGGATGTGCAATAGTTAATTTAAATTGTTTCTTTAAAAGACAACTTCATAAAATGTACTGGGTAATTAAAAATCATCAAATTTTATTTTTTTAATTTTTTAAAGTCTACTTTTGAGAGAGAGCATGAGCGGGGAGGAGCAGAGGGAAAGGGAGACACAGAATCCGAAGCGGGCTCTAGGCTCTGAGTTGTCAGCACAGAGACCAACGCAGGTCTCAAACTTACGAGCCCTGAGATCATGACCTGAGCCGAAGTTGATATTTAACTGACTCAGCCACCCAGATACCCCTAAACTTTTTTTTAATGTTGGGAAGTGATCTTAGCCTGTCCTTCCTCTTTCTTCTTGAAATTGGAAATTCTCCTTTGTAATATTTTCCTTACCACCAGCACCAAACTCATCAGAATAACAACGGAAAAGATAAAACAGATTAATAAATTCAGAATCCATGATTCAAAACAAGAAAGGGAGCTGTTTAAGGATCAGAAACTCTGAGGAAACCCTAAATAAGAAGTCAAATCGGAGCCTGAGAGGTATGGTGGTGCCATCCTTGCCTTGGCTGTAAGATCAGAGGGGATGAAGCATCTCTTCAAGGCTCTCACTCCCAGGGCCACTGCACTGCTTCCATCTCCTCCTCTGACCCCGCACTGCCACCTAGAGGCCACCATTGCCAACTGCATGGCCAATGACATCCAGGAGCCATCACAACCTAGAGCACCTATAGATAGAATAGAACCCTCTGAGATGAGATTACAACTAAGAATTACCAAATATATAAAGAAGGCAACATCTACGAAGTAGGGGAAACAGAGAACTTACCCCAGGTAGATATTTCACAGGACAATCAGGAAAATGTTTAAAAATCCGTATGTTAGGGGCGCCTGGGTGGCTCAGTCGGTTAAGCGTCCGACTTCGGCTCAGGTCATGATCTCGCGGTCTGTGGGTTCGAGCCCCGCGTCAGGCTCTGTGCTGACAGCTTAGAGCCTGGAGCCTGCTTCGTATTCTGTGTCTCCCTCTCTCTCTCTGACCCTCCCCCGTTCATGCTCTGTCTCTCTCTGTCTCAAAAATAAATAAACATTAAAAAAAATCCATATGTTAGCGCCATCTGAGTTAGAGGAGCACCATTCACATCAATGCAGTGAAAACAGGTAGTTTTGAAGATCCTATTGGAGAATTTAAATTGAAAAATGTAATAGCCAAAAGTTAAGTCTCCAACAGATGTATAAGGAGCTGACTGGATACAGAGAAATATTATATTTGTGAACCAGAAAGCATGCAAAGAAAATGCCCCCAAGAACACAGCACAAATGAAAAGACAGAATGTGTAAAAGGCAAGTTTAGTGACATAGAGATTCAATTCAGATACTTCTATATTCATTTGAAGGGAATTCCAGAAAGAGATAATGAAGAAGAGTAGCATTTTGATAAAATTGGTAGACAATTTCTTAGAGCATCAAAAAGACACAAATCCAGAAATTGAGAGAGCTCACTGATAATTCTTTTTAAGCTCATACTTTAGAAAAATCATAATGTTTTTGAAAGTCAAAGACAAAGAGGAAGCCCTAAGAGTTCAAGACAAATTACCTACAATGGGATGAGAATTCAACCAACATCAGATTGCCTATCAGCGATATCAAATCGACAAGGCATTAAAATCTGAGTAAATGTAAGTTTGTGTCAAGAGTTTTATATTCAGGGGCGCCTGGGTGGTCAGTCAGTTAAGCATCTGACTCTTGATTGTGGTTCAGTTCATGATCTCACAGTTCGTGGGATTAAGCCCCATATCAGGCTCTGTGCTGACAGCACTGAGCCTGTTTGGGATTCTCTCTCTGCCTCTCTCTCTGCCTCTCCCCTCTTCATGCATACACACACACACACACACACACACACTCACACACACACTCTATCTCTCTCAAAATAAATAAATAAACTTAAAAAAAAAGAGTTTTATATTCAACCAGACTATTATTTGTAAATCAGGGCAAGCAAAGAAAATTCCAGACATAAAAGAACTCAGAAAGTTTACCCCCAATAGACCCTCCATTAAATATCTATTCAGTTTTGAAATCTAACAGAAATAAAAATAAAGGAAGAAAGGAGTTATAAGAAGATATAATGGGCAAATAAATAAGTAAAGCATATTGTAAAGTTGAAATAAATATTTCTATTTTGAAGTTTTTAATACACTGGAAATAAAATTCAAGTAAGAGCCCAAAGTAGTTTGTACAAAGTTTGGGTGGGTGGGGAGCCAGATGTAGGGAAGAAACATAGAAAATGTGTTAGCATGCTCAGGTTCTTGTCTTATTTGGAGAGAAAAAAAGGAGACTGACTGGCTTTTTAAAAGTGCTCTTTAAAAATAAAAGTTGAGGGGTACCTAGGTGGCTCAGTCACCCAGGTAACCATCTGACTTTGGCTCAGATCATGATCTCGTGGTTTGTGGGTTCAAAACCCACATTGGGCTCTGTAAGTATACAAGAATTGAGTTCATACCATGCATACTTTTAGACCACAATGCTATGAAGCTTGAAATCAACCATAAGAAAAATTCTGGAAAACCTCCAAAAGCATGGAGGTTAGAGAACACCCTACTAAAGAATGAATAGGTCAACCAGGCAATTAGAGAAGAAATTTGAAAATATATGGAAACAAATGAAAATGAAAATACAACAATCCAAACGCTTTGGGATGCAGCGAAGGCAGTCCTGAGAGGAAAATACATTGCAATCCAGGCCTATCTGAAGAAACAAGAAAAATCCCAAATACAAAATCTAACAGCACACCTAAAGGAAATAGAAGCAGAACAGCAAAGACACCCCAAACCCAGCAGAAGAAGAGAAATAATAAAGATCAGAGCAGAAATAAACAATATAGAATCTAAAAAAAACTGTAGAGCAGATCAACGAAACCAAGAGTTGGTTTCTTGAAAAAATAAACAAAATTGATAAACCTCTAGCCAGGCTTCTCAAAAAGAAAAGGGAGATGACCCAAATAGATAAAATCATGAATGAAAATGGAATTATTACAACCAATCCCTCAGAAATACAAGCAATTATCAGGGAATACTATGAAAAATTATATGCCAACAAACTGGACAACCTGGAAGAAATGGACAAATTCCTAAACACCCACACACTTCCAAAACTCAAACAGGAAGAAATAGAAAGCTTGAACAGACCCATAACCAGCGAAGAATTGAATTAGTTATCAAAAATCTCCCAACAAACAAGAGTCCAGGACCAGATGGCTTCCCAGGGGAATTCTACCAGACATTTAAAGCAGAGATAATACCTATCCTTCTCAAGCTATTCCAAAAAATAGAAAGGCAAGGAAAACTTCCAGACTCATTCTATGAAGCCAGTATGACTTTGATTCCTAAACCAGACAGACACCCAGTAAAAAAAGAGAACTACAGGCCAATATCCCTGATGAATATGGATGCAAAAATTCTCAATAAGATACTAGCAAATCGAATTCAACAGCATATAAAAAGAATTATTCACCATGATCAAGTGGGATTCATTCCTGAGATGCGGGGCTGGTTCAACATTCGCAAATCAATCAATGTGATACATCACATTAATAAAAGAAAAGATAAGAACCATATGATCCTGTCAATCGATGCAGAAAAGGCCTTTGACAAAATTCAGCAACATTTCTTAATAAAAATCCTCAAGAAAGTCAGGATAGAAGGAACATACTTAAAGATCATAAAGCCATTTATGAAAAGCCTACAGCTAATATCATCCTCAATGGGGAAAAACTGAGAGCTTTTTCCCTGAGATCAGGAACACGACAGGGATGTCCACTCTCACCGCTGTTGTTTAACATAGTGTTGGAAGTGCTAGCATCAGCAATCAGACAACAAAAGGAAATCAAAGGCATCAAAATTGGCAAAGATGAAGTTAAGCTTTCACTTTTTGCAGATGACATGATATTATACATGGAAAATCTGATAGACTCCACCAAAAGTCTGCTAGAACTGGTACATGAATTCAGCAAAGTTGCAGGATACAAAATCAATGTACAGAAATCAGTTGCATTCTTATACACTAATAATGAAGCAACAGAAAGACAAATAAGAAACTGATCCCATTCATAATTGCACCAAGAAGCATAAAATACCTAGGAATAAACCTAACCAAAGATGTAAAAGATCTGTATGCTGAAAACTATAGAAAGCTTATGAAGGAAATTGAAGAAGACATAAAGAAATGGAAAAACATTCTGTGCTCATGTTGGAAGAATAAATATTGTCAAAATGTCAATACTACCCAAAGCTATCTACACATTCAATGCAATCCCAATCAAAATTGCACCAGCATTCTTCTCAAAACTAGAACAAGCAATCCTAAAATTTGTATGGAACCACAAAAGGCCCTGAGTAGCCAAAGTAATTTTGAAGAAGACCAAAGCAAGAGGCATCACAATCCCAGACTTTAGCCTCTACTACAAAGCTGTAATCATCAAGACAGCATGGTATTGGCACAAAAACAGACACATGGACCAATGGAATAGAATAGAAACCCCAGAACTAGACCCACAAAAGTATGGCCAACTAATCTTTGACAAAGCAGGAAAGAATATCCAATGGAAAAAAGACAGTCTCTTTAACAAATGGTGCTGGGAGAACTGGACAGTAACATGCAGATGATTGAAACTAGACCACTTTCTCACACCATTCACAAAAATAAACTCAAAATGGATAAAGGACCTGAATGTGAGACAGGAAACCATCAAAACCCTAGAGGAGAAAGCAGGAAAAGACCTCTCTGACCTCAGCCATAGCAATCTCTTACTCGACACATCCCCAAAGGCAAGGGAATTAAAAGCAAAAATGAATTACTGGGACCTTATGAAGATAAAAAGCTTCTGCACAGCAAAGGAAACAACCAACAAAACTAAAAGGCAACCAACGGAATGGGAAAAGATATTTGCACATGACATATCGGACAAAGGGCTAGTATCCAAAATCTATAAAGAGCTCACCAAACTCCACACCCGAAAAACAAATAACCCAGTGAAGAAATGGGCAGAAAACATGAATAGACACCTCTAAAGAAGACATCCGGATGGCCAACAGGCACATGAAAAGATGCTCAAGGTCGCTCCTCATCAGGGAAATACAAATCAAAACCACACTCAGATACCACCTCATGCCAGTCAGAGTGGCCAAAATGAACAAATCAAGAGACTATAGATGCTGGAGAGGATGTGGAGAAACGGGAACCCTCTTGCACTGTTGGTGGGAATGCAAACTGGTGCAGCCGCTCTGGAAAACAGTGTGGAGGTTCCTCACAAAATTAAAAATAGATCTACCCTATGACCCAGCAATAGCACTGCTAGGAATTTACCCAAGGGATACAGGAGTGCTGATGCATAGGGGCACTTGTACCCCAATGTTTATAGCAGCACTCTCAACAATAGCCAAATTATGGAGATAGCCTAAATGTCCATCAGCCAATTAATGGATAAAGAAATTGTGGTTTATATACACAATGGAATACTACGTGGCAATGAGAAAGAATGAAATATGGCCTTTTGTAGCAACGTGGATGGAACTGGAGAGTGTTATGCTAAGCGAAATAAGTCATACAGAGAAAGACAGATACCATATGTTTTCACTCTTATGTGGATCTTGAGTAACTTAACAGAAGTCCGTGGGGGAGGGGAAGAAGAAAAAAAAAAAAGAGGTTAGAGAGGGAGAGAGCCAAAGCATAAGAGACTCTTCTTTTTTTTTTTTTTTTTAAGAGACTCTTAAAAACTGAGAACAAACTGAGGGTTGATGGGGGTGGGAGGGAGGGAAGGGTGAGTGATGGGTATTGAGGAGGGCACCTTTGGGGATGAGCACTGGGTGTTGTATGGAAACCAATTTGACAATAAATTTCATATTAAAAACTAAATTAAAAAAAGTGCTCTTTAAAAATAAAAGTTGAGGGGCACCTGGGTGGTTCAGTCACCCAGGTAAGCATCTGACTTTGGCTCAGGTCATGATCTCTTGGTTTGTGGGTTCAAACCCCACATTGGGCTCTGTGCTGATAGCTCAGAGCCTGCAGCTTGCTTCAAATTCTGTGTCTCCCTCTCTCTCTGCCCCTCCACAGCTCATGCTCTGTCTCTCTCAAAAATAAACATTAAAAAATATTTAAAATAAAATAAAAATAAAAGTTTAAGTATTAAAAGCTTAATGAGAGCCCCAAACTGGAAATAATCCAACTTTCCATCAGCAGGTGAATGGATAAACAAACTGTGGTATGTCCACAAAATTCCTATTTAGCAATAAAAAGAAATGAACCACTGATACACACCAACAGTGTGGATGAATATCAAAAGCACTATGTTGAGTGGAAGAAGCCAGACACAAAAAAAGTACACACTAGATAATCCCATTTATACAAAACTCTGGAAAGGACAAAGCTGGTCTGTAATGACAAGAAGCAGATGAGTGGGCACTGGGAGCAAGGGCGGGAGATGGGTTGGGATGGAACCCAAGAGAAGGGGTGATGGAAATGTTCCATATCTTTTTTTTAAAGTTTATTTATTTTTGAGAGACAGAGAGAGAGAGAGAGAGAGACAGACAGACAGACAGACAGACTGCTGGGGAGAGGTAGAGAGAAAGAAGGAGAGGGAGAGAAGCAGGCTCTGTGCTGTCAACATGGAAGTCTGATGTGGGGTTCGAACTCACAAACCTGAACCAAAATCAAGAGTTGGATGCTTAACTGACTGAGCCACGCAGGTGCTCCTGGAAATGTTCCATATCTTGATTGTGGTGATGGTTACATGTGCCTATAAATTTGTTAAAATTCATTGAACTATACACTTAATCTTGTATATTTACTGTACACTTAGAATGGGTGTGTTATATTATTTATAAATTATACTTTAATAAAATTTATAAGGGAAAACCATCAGCATTCTAGCAACAGAAAGTAGAACTTTCATACTAGCGGAAGGGGATAGTGGAGGAAAGGAAAGTGAATGAGAAAGCAAAAAACAGGAGGCTTAGGTGATACCTGCCTGAACCAGAGATACAGGGGTACCTGGGCCCTATTGTGGAGCCTTCAGCCTGAGTCCAGACAACAGAGTGGAGGTGGGTAGAACAGACCTCTGGTCTGCTAGACCAGAGCAGGCCCAGCTTAGACAACTGTACTGTTTAAACTTCCCAAGTGATTCTACTCTGTGACATTTTGGGACCACCACTCTGAGGTTAAAGGCTAAAGAGCAACAGAAGACTCACAAACACCAGCTAAGCAACCAGAGACTGTCTCAAAAGCAATTGCCCACCTCCTTTCCGCAGCCTACTCAACCCTGCCCACCTGACTGCCCCTCTGCCTTACTCATATTTTCCTCCCTCAATCTTTCTCTGACTTTCCCCCAAACCTTGCCTCCTTTTATCACTTACTTTGCCAAAGCTCAGCAATTAGACCTTTAAACCGTCTAGGGGCCCCTGAGTGGCTCAGTTGGTTGAGCATCTGACTCTTGATTTATTTCAGCTCAGGTCATGATCCCAGTGTCCTGGGATCAAGCCCCGTGTCAGGTTCCATGCTGAGCATGGGGCCTGCTTGAGATTTTCTCTCCCTCTCCCTCTGCCCCTCCCCAGCTCAAGCATGCAGGCACAAGCTCAATAGATAGGTAGATAGATAGATAAAATGAAAAATCTAATTAAATGGCCTTCTATTATATATATTTTTTCAAAGCCAAATTCTGACTAAAGTCAAAGGTTTTTAATATGTGTGGGCTCCTAATTGCTTAATATTCCCTGTGCCTCAGTTGTCCTAATGGAAAAAAATTAATCCCCAACCCTGAACTCTGGTGATCAATCTCACTGAGTTGCAGGACAGCCCCAGGAGAAGAGTCCTGGACTCCCTGCCCTGTTCCATGTTCCCCCACCATAGAGGGAGTGTCGAGGGGGAAATGGACACACACAGAGTGATGCAAGTAATCCTCCTTTCCTCCTCTCCAAAAATGACTCCATGTGAAATGAGGGAGCTTCCATTTAAACTCTCAGCCAAAGAATGGAGTAGCAGTGAGGCAATAAACTGCAGGGCCTGAGCTCTGGAGAAGGTGGGGGTACACCCATGCCAACCAGCCACCTACCAATACCTGAGGTCCGCCTCCCAGTGTTGTGCCAGCCAATGATTGAAGAAAATGCTTCTCCAGGCACCTGGGTGGGTCAGTTAAGCATTCAACTCTTGATTTCGGCTCAGGTCATGATCTCACGGTACATGGGTTCGAGCCCCTGTCCCTGACAGTGCGGAACTTGCTTGGGATTCTCTCTCTCTGCCCTTCCCCACTTGTGCACAAGCTCTCTCGCTCTCTCTCAAAATAAATAAATAAACTTAAAAAAAAAGAAAAATTATTTTCATTCTTCTCTTTCTTTGTCTCTCCTTTCCTTCCTTTCTTCCTTCTTTCTTTCCCTACCCCTCCACCCCACCCCGCACCTCTTCCCTTTCTCTGCAGGAGACTCTTGTGAATGTCTGGAGATATATCTGAAGAAGCAAGGGGGCCTAATATTTGAACAAGCCTCATTTCTCACATTCATTCAGCTAAGACTATGGGCCCAGGGCTGCCCTATGGTAGAACCCCATGGGGCAAATTCATATCATCACTTCATATGAATGGCACCCCCTGGAGTTGGGCAGTATATAGCCTGTATAGCCATACATGGCAACCTTGGTGGCCACCCTTTTCTTCTTTTGCATGGTGAGAGAGTTTGACAAGTTGAGGAATGATGTTCCTGCTCCTGTGTTTCTGCCCAGCTTCAGAATGAATCGGGCTCATAGCTGTGTTCTTATGGCCAAATCCCTCCAAACTGGCCACCCTCAGGACCTTGAAATGTGTTTCTGGCCATCTTGGTCCAGGGCTGGAGATGGGATAGGAATGCAGTAGAAATAGACTCAGATCCCTCCTTACCTAGGATCAGGAGCCAAACTGGAGTCGGGAGTCAAGGAGTCAGGGGTCAAGGAATGGCCCTTAACTCCTCAGTCTGGTTGGCTCCCAGATTCAATCCTGGTGATGGTTCCTCATTCCCTGGCTGAGGTTACCCCTGCATCTGCTGACCAATTTCTTGACTAGAGAACCAGACCAGCCTCCGCATTCTTGCCCTCCCATCCTTGTCTCATTATGTCTTCCCAAACCCAATCTAAGCCAAGGTGGCATTGCCTACATTTCTGTGTGAATCGAGTTACCTACCAACTCTGCACAAGCCCACGTGCCTGCTTCCTTCATAAAACCTGCTGGCCTGGGACAGCAGACACCAGCCACCACAAGGTGACAAGGTGATCACACAGTGAAGCAGAGAACTTGTTGTGTACAACTTTGCATATGTATGTGCGTTTTTCTTGGGAGACGGTCCATGGCTTCCATCAGTTTTCCAGAAAGGTCCAAATGGGTTAAGAACCACTAGAGTACAGTGTTGCACACCTTTTCACGGTAAGTAGGTAATGATTTGTCTCTTTAGAATGTAAGATCCCATTCACTTACTTGTCAAATATTTATTGTACATCTACTATCTGCCAGTCACTGCTTTAAACACCGGAGATAGAGCAGCAAACAAAACAGACAAAAATCTCTGCCCTCCAAGGCCTTACTTTTCAAGCGCCAGAGACAGCCCCTGGCTATATGAGGCATGAAAGACAGACTGAAGATTCTAAGTTTTGAGCTCCATGAAGATCGAAGAACTCAGAACTCTCTGAGTTTGAAGTTCTAAGAACTCTACAAAGTTCTAAGTTATGAACTCTGTGGAGGTCTTAATAAGTACTGATGATGCCAGCACAGGGGTGGTGATGACAGGTGGCCATAGTAGGAGCTCAGGGGCCAGCCTGGGGCTACCCCAAAGGAAACCTCTCATTGCTGAGCCCAGAGACAGTAGTGGTGGTCTATGACAGGCAGCAATGGTTGGGAAGTAGGGGAGAACCAAATTGCTCCCTACCCATGCCAGCCAAAACCTGGCCCTTCTGAGGTCCAGCTTTTTCAGCCCTCCCTGCTCATGTCCAGCTGGAGGTCTGGGGATCCCAGGCCAGGCCAGGCTGGGGGCACAGGCTGGGACCACCTTTCTCCCAGCTAGGAGCCAGAACGAGGGCTTTCTTCCCAGAGTCAGGATGGGTGAGCCTTCCTCACATAGGTGTCCCTGACCGAAAAAAGGAATTGTGACTTTGGTCCTGGAGAGGGTGGAGAGGGAAGGCTGCAGCCCAAGAAAGCACTCCTGGAGGAGAGGGTAGGAGGAGCAAGTGTCCAAGTGAGTATGGCATCAGGGCCACTGAAGGGCCCCAGGCAGCTCAGCACTGGGCAGGGAGGACATGGGGACGACAAGGCTGCAGAGGCCAACGGCCAGAGGGCCCCCACATCATGCCTAGTCAGGGTGGACCCCCTGTCTACAGACCTGAAATCTGCCCATGGTGAAGAGATTCCAGCTATCAGAAGGTCCCAGGTGGGTCAACAGAGATGAAAAACGGAGAGAGAGGGGCAGTTTGCCCAGATCATAGCACGTGTCTGTGAAAGAGGCAGGAATCCAGGCCTCCGAGTTCCCAGCCAGGCCCCTCTACCGTGCCCATCCCTGCCCCACAGTGCTCGCCAGTCCCACCCTCACTAGCAACACGCACACCCACGCAGCCACACACTCACTCTGCTCCCTGGTAAACAAATGCATGCTCTAGACATACCCATTGAGCTTCTGGGAATGGCGAGACTATTTGCAGGAGGGGGCAGCTATACACCTGACAAGAGAGTGTGGCCCGAGTTTAAAGAGTAAAGTATCAGCAATTAGCAGGGAAACGTGTGCATACCCACCAGCCGGGATGCCATCAGGAGGCTGAGCAGAGAAGGGTGGTGAGCAGTGAGGTGAGGGGGCAGGGGAAGCTAGAGGTGAAGGAGAGTCGGCAGGCAGGAGGGTGGAGTTAGTGATCCAGACTGGCAATCCATGAGGTCTCCCTTTATTCTTGATAGCACTGAGCACTGCATCCAGGAGCCCGGCCATTTGCAGGAAGTGTGGATTAGACGGAGGAGTCTCTGCTTTTGGTCTCAGCTTAACCTGCTTTCACAGCTTCCAGTCTTGGTGAGGGTGTGAAGACATGGGCCCCCTAAGGTCCTTCTGGGTTTGGGCCATGCCCTGGGGCTAGATTGTGGCCTCATCCCTCTATACTCCAGTGTAAAATTAGCACTGCTCACTCGTGCCCTCCTCCTCCCCAAGGCCCCTGGGGGAGGCATCCCCCCCCTTTGTCTCCCAGAAACACATATGAGAAGGGTGCAGCCCCAAAGCCAAGCTGCCGTTCTGCAGGAGCTTTCTGAGGCCTGAAGGACCTAGAGCCAGTCCCTGTAACCTGGTAAGAAGAAACCCCACAGAGTCTACCACTCCTCCCCGTACCAAGCCCCGGTCTGGGGCCCACAGTTGCTCCCCTCTCACAGCCCTCTGACTCCAGCCTGACTCAGCCTCCAGCCCTGCCCCCAGCCTGCCGTCGCTCCAGAGCCAGCCGGAGCGCATGCCTCAAGGTCTCCACATTGTTCAGAACATTGTATCGACTCAGAGCCACCAGCCGCTCAAACTCCTCAGGCTCATAGGTGAAGTTCATCATGCCATATGGAGTGTCTGCCCCATTGACCACAAAGTCCCCGTAGGCCTTCTCCTCGGCTGTTTGTCGCTCCACACCTACAGGTGGGAAGTGGCAAAGAGGCCAAGCTGGGGCATTCTGTGGCTAGGAACGGCCAGCCCAGAAGCCTCCACCCCTTGCCCTAGGACATCTGGCGGGACCAACATTTCAGCTCTCTCCACCATCAGGAGGAACCGGGCCAGTGTGGATCCTGAGGCCTGGAAGGTGTGGAGCAGTGGCCAACCTGGGCCCTCCAAGAGGTATGGGGTCCAGGAAATCCACTGTCAGAACGGCACCCCACCACCACCCTGGGCTGTGTGAGTCAGACCCCGCCCCAGGGCCTCCCCTCACCTGGGGCCAGGTGTGTGCAGAAGGTACGGTTGACGAGGGGAAAGTGCAGCACGATGGGAGAGCGGGGGTCCTTGGCCTTGGCGAACAGGTAGCACTCACGGGGTTCCTCCAAGTCCTCGGGGAGCACCTCGATACTTGGGAAGGGGATGCCTCGGTCCAGGCAGTACTTCTCTGTCATCTGTAAGACCTGGGCAGGGAGGCCAGCTTTGGACCCTGCCTCCGGCTGCCTGCACTCACATAGCCCGCCCACTAGCTGAGTGACTGCAGGTGGGCTACATCACCTTCCCCAGCCAATTTCTTTATTTACATAATAAAAAAGAGAATAACTCTAGGGGGGGTTGTGGAGATTAAGGACAATCATTAGTGTTCCCAGTGTCATTCCTCTCCTTCCCTTCTCTGGCTCCTCCCTGCTTCCTCTTAAGGGCTGATTTCAATGTCACCAGGTGGAAACTGAATGGTTACAGAAGGGCACGTGGGAAGAGGCTTTATTCATCATCTAATCCCAGGCTTTCCTTGGACCCAGGAGGATTAGGAGGAGGAAGCCAAAGATAGAAGGGCTGGTCCAGCAGCGGGACCAGAAAGCTCATCCAGATGATGGAACCCATCGGCTACCCCACAAGGTTTGAGGGAGCTGCCCCTAGAGACTCCCCGAGGGGACCTGATGGTAACTAACGGAGGGCAGACCCAGACGCCAGTCCAGATGGGAGCAAAGAATGCTATCAGGACAGGCAGGGGCCAGAACAGGAGCCTTCTCTTCACCAGTATGGGAGACTTCTGAGGACCTTCTTTGGCCTCTTCTCCCACCTCCCCCTCCATCTCATAGCCTCAGCAATCCCCCTCCTTCAGCTGGGGAGACCAGTGCCACTAAAAGTCTTCACAAGGTACCCGCCCTTGGATTAGAACCCAGGCCCTCCATGAAGGGCAATTCCCAAAGCCCAGCCAGGCCGCCCTGCAGAGAACCTCAGTTCCTCCCCACCACACACCTTACCTCGAAAGGGGCCTCCAGGGAGTAGTCAAAGGACAGAATGAGGTCCACCGCTCTCTGGGGCAGCAGGCTGAGTGGGAATGGAGAGTTGATGGCAAAGCCCCCATCCACCAGGCACAGGCAGTCCCGCATGGGAGTGAGCTGGTTGGGGAAGGCGTCAGGGTGCGTATCTGCAATAGGGACAAATGCTCACTCTTCTCTCTCTGTAGAGATCTCTCCTCCCCTTCTTCTGATGGCAACAGAGTCTCCCACCCCAGCCCCTGGCCCTGCCTCCTGGCAGACATCCCAGTCCTTCCCCATCAGCCCCTGGGCAGCAGGAGCCCACAGCCCAACTTCCAGGAACAAAGGCAGTGCTGGTCCAGGTGAGCCATGAGCCGGAGGCAAAGGCAGCGGGGGGACCCCCAGCCAGAGCAGCACCCACCTTTCCAGGCCATAAACTCCCGGCCAGCCACATAGTCTTTGTGCAGGCAGAGGCCCCTGGTGAAATTACAGTTCTCCGCGAAGGTAAAGCGGGAGGTGAAGATGTCCAGCACTGCCTGGGAGAAGGGCCCCTGGCGGGTGAAGAGCCTGGTCCTCAGACGTGTGGGATCGTGCAGCTGGAGCTTCTGGCAGTCATCTAGATGGGAGCACGTAGGTGAAATACAGTCAGAAGGGTGCTGTCTGTTCTCCAGTGGCCCTTATGGCCCAGGGGACCCTTCCTATCTCCCCCCACATTCACCCCTCCTTCACCCCACCTCCCAAGCCTCAGACCACTGCTTCCCAGAACCTCTTTTAAATGACCTTTTCTTTCAGCGTCCCTATATTTGAAAGTTGCCTATGACAGTGTATTTATTAAGTGATAATTTATATGCCCTTTGAAAATAAAGTTGTGTATGGGGCGCCTGGGTGGCTCAGTTGGTTAAGTGTCCGACACTTAATTTCAGCGCAGGTCACAATCTTGTGGTTTTGTGGTCATGAGATCGAGCCTGGCATTGGTCTCTGTACTGAGTGGAGCCTGCTTGGGATTTTCTCTCTCCCTGTCTGTGCCCCTCCCTCTCTCTCTGTCTCTCTCAAAATAAATAAATAAATAAATAAATAAATTTTTAAGAAGTTGCTACAATCTAAAACCTTTTTTTAAAAAAAAGAAAACAAAGTTTTATATACACCTTCCAATCACAATTTCATCCATTAAACACCTACTGAGCAGTTACTGCGTGCTGGGCCCCTCCAGGGCTTATAGCCTACTTAGGGGGAGAGTCACATAAAGAGATCATAAATCATACCAATGCCCCAAGGTAAGGACAATGGTGGGGTGTGCACATAGTCCTATGAAACTTGGGTGCTGGGGGCGTGCAGTAGAACAGAGAAGCCCCCTGACAAAATGATGTCAGAGCTGAATCTTAAGGGATGAGCAGAGGTTATCCAGGGAAGAAAGGTAGAAAAGGTTCTGTGCAGCAGGGAGCAGCCCAAACAGGAGCCCTGAGGTGTGTGGACAGATATCCACCAGATGCCCAGTGGTCCTGGTCTGCGTTGACATAACTGGAACCCAAGCAGAGAATTCAAAGGTGCAGTCTTACTATAGAGCACTCACAGCTCCCACTGGCTTTTCTGAGGTGGGCCTTCCTCTCCTTCCCCTGGTCCCCCTGCCACGCTGCCTCAGCAGATCTCTGGGCATCCACAGACCCTAAGCTACAAGTCACTTCCTCAGGACTTCTCTGAATGCAGTGGGACAGCTGAGTCCTGCACCATCCCCTCCCTCATCCTTTGTGCCTCCACCAGGGCCCCGATGCTGGAAAGAGCAGTAGGGGGAGGTCAGGGTGTCTACCCGCACCTGTGATGTTTACACTCCCTCTGTGGCAGTCTAGGAAGCTGAGGCCCGAGCCGGCAGTCTTCAGGAAGATCTCATCCAGGCTGGCTGCAAAGGCGCTGCCCCACACACCTAAGCAGAAAGGCAAGGCCCTGGGCCCTCACATCTCCTCCAGCCCACCTCAGGGCCTGGCCCAGCCCCTGCCCTGGCCCCAGCCTTCCAGCCCAGACTCACCCTGCAGGTAGCAGATCCGGGGCTCGGGCTGGGGCTGCAGCAGATGCCCCATGAAGAACTCAGAGCCAAAGAGCTCAGTGGGAACATAAGCCCCGTACTTGGGGAAGCCGACCTCATAGGGTGTGAACTCGCACCATTCTGGGGATCCAGAGTGAAGGGAATGTCACCAGGGGCCTTCCACCAGGACCCCAAGGTTTCCCCTCACACCTGAGCACAGGAGCGGGAATCTCACTTGCCAAGAGCAGGAGGCAGCAAGCCCGCTATGCTCCAAGGCTCCCATCTATACACTGATAGCTCTGGCCTCTCCCACCTTCCTACCACCCATCGCCTCCACCTGCTTCCCAGGTCCCTGCACCCAGGCACCTGCGAAGTCTTCCCCGCTGATGTTGGTGTGGACATTGATGCTGGCGTAGATAGGATAAGGGTTCTGGCCCTGGTTGACGGCCTCCTGCTGGTCAGACAGCTTGGCAGGGTTTTTCTGGTAGGAAGGAAAGGAGGCAGTTGACTTTTGGGGGTCCCCTTCCTCCCACCCTCATGGCTTGAGGCCTGATACCCTGAAGGGGATGCCATGGCCCACAAGGGACTGTGGCTGCCAAGGCCAATGCTCTAGAGACAGCTCTCTAAGGACGAGGCTTTAGGCTGCAGCAAAGGTAAGGCCCCTGTGGGTTTTGTGGAATTCCAGGGGCACTGGGAACACTCCCCACTTGTTTCCCATTCAAGAAAGCATATTGGAACCCAAGGGAGTCAGTGACATTTGTTTTTTTGAGTCAGTGACATTTTTAAAGGAAAAATTGAAAACCAGTTTACTTTCTTTAAAAAGTAAATTGTTTGAAAATATGCATTCTTTCCTCAGACACGAGAAACCACTTGTGATAGACGTCCACAACGGAGAGCCACACACTGGGCCAGACTCCAAGGGCTGAGAACCCTGCTGGGTTCTGAATACTCTCACATACCAGCTCATACCCAGCCAGCAGTTCTAGGAGCAGCATGGCAGCTGGAACGCTCTCAAAACACACTGTGCTAGGGCTTCACCCCAGACCAGCCCAAATCAGTATCTCTGGAAGTAGGGCCCAGGCAAGGGTGTTTTTGAAAAGCTGGGCAGATGGGGGGCGTCTGGGTGGTTCAGTTGGTTAAGCATCCGACTTCTGCTCAGGTCACGATTTCGTGGTTCATGGGTTCGAGCCTGGCATGGGGCTCTGTGCTGACAGCTCAGAGCCTGGAGCCTGCTTTGGATTCTGTGTCTCCCTCTCTCTCTCTCTTGCCCCTCCCTTCCTCCCTCCCTCTCTCTCTCTCAAAAATAAAGAAACATTTAAGACATTTTTAAAAAGAAAAGAAACGCTGTGCAGGTGATTCTAATATGCAGACGGACTTGAGAACTGCAGACCAGCTTCTCCCCTCCCAGGGGTGAGGAGCCAGGAAAGACGAAGTGGTGTCAGCCCACTCAGGGATCCACCTCTTGTCCTCAGAGAGCTCAGACCTAAGGGACCTCTTTGCAAATCTTAGATCTTACCTCAGCACCTAAGGTAGAAGTAAGTGTTGGCGGGGCAGGGGTGGAAAGGAGCTGTGTTTATTTATTATCTGCTCTTCTCTTACCTCCTGGTAGAGGAAATATTCAATGAGGAGACCCCAGATGTCGATGAGGGAAACTCTGTGGCCAGTGCTTTCCAGGCTCCCCAGTTCCTGGGCATAGTATTGTAGGCGCTCTGTGGACATCGCCCCCATCTTACTGCTGCAGACCCGAGCCTGGGCACGCTCAATGGGGCCCTGCAAGGCCACCTGGGACCAGGCTGGGTCCTTGTAGAGTGTGGAAATGCACCTGGGCATAGAGGGAATTAGGGGCAGTGGGACAGCAAGCACAGCAAGGGGAGTGAGGGAATGTAAATGTTGGTGAGTGACCCTGCCTCTCCATCCCTTGAACCTACTGCCCTGCCCCACCCACTCAAGGAGGCCTGGGCACTCAGTGCCCCTCCTAACCCCCTTGGAGGCAGGATCCCAGCACGCCCTCAGGGACTCCACCTATATCACCAGCCACATTCTTGCCCCTTTAGGGCTCTCCTTTACTCTGCATCCTACCCCACCTCACTTACCAGGTAGATCCAGAGACCCCACTCAGGTAGGTCACAGTGTCCAGGAGGCCAAGTTCCTGCAGCCCTGCCAGGCTGCCGTACAGGGAAGACATGGCTCGGGTTCCACCTCCCGAACCTAGCACAGCCACCACAGGCACCTGGGCACAAAAATAATCATAACATTGACCACCACTGTCGCTTATGAATTATTGCTTATAATGTCAGACATTTGTCTACGAGCCTTATCTGTATTATCTCATTGAATCCTCACAAGCAACCCAGTGGGATCCCCATTTTGCAGATTAGGAAACGGAGGCACAGGAAGGTTGGACAATGTGCCCACAATCGTACGGGTAGTAAGTGATGGGCCATCAGACTGAAGCAGTATGACTCCAGAGATGGCTCTTGACAATTGTCTCGGGATTATATGTAACTGGAAGGTATCCTGGATTTCACCCAAAACTGTTGGAGCAGGGTTTCTCAGTCTTGACACTATTGATGATTTTGGACTGGGTAACTCTTTGTTGTGAGGAGCTGTCCTGTATGTTGGAGGATGCTTAGCAGCATTCTGGGTCTTTACCCAGTAGATGCCAATAACATCCTCTCCCCCGGCCCTGCTGGTAACAATAAAGCATGTCTCTAGACATAGACAAATGTCCTCTGGGTGGGGGGGTGGAGGGATGAAATGACCCCCAGTTGAGAACCATTGGGCTAAAGCGATGAAGACCACCAAAGAGCCTGGACTTGCCCCAGACGTGAGCAGTGCCCAGATGTCTCTTTGGGATCAGAGGTGCCTGGTGGGGTCAGACTAGAAGCTTTCTGGCTGCTCAGCTCTTCCATGAAGCTTTAGCTCATTCTGCCCCCAGACTTTTGGTTCCTTTCCCTGGCCTCCTTTCTTCTATCTTGAAAGAAATGCTCCCTGGCCAGTGCCCACAAGGACACTCTCCCTTCAGAGTGCTGGAGGACACAGAGCTCCCTGAGAACAAGATCTGTGCCCTCTTTACCCTCTACCTCCAGACAGGACATCTGGCACAGAACAGTCATTACCAAATGAACAGTCCGGTCTTGCTCACCTTGTCAGGACTCAGAAGAGGCTCTGACTCCTGAGTACACTTGTAGCAGGAGAAAGCCACCAACTTGTCCCCAATTTACCATAGCTCTCTGCCTTGGTGTGGCCTTGCCTCCTGCTTCCCAGCCACGGCTCCCGTGGACCCTCCACTTCCAAATTCCTTTGTCTACTGTTATGGTCTGAATTGTGCCCCTGCCCCTGCAAGTCCTTATGTCGAAGCTCCAGTATGACTATATTTGTAGAAAGGGCCTATAAGGTGGTTATATAGGTTATGTAAGGTCATAACAGTGGGGCCTTTATCTAATAGTATCGGTGTCCTTGCAAGAAGGGGAAGAGAGAGATTCCCCCCTTATCCCCTGTACATGCACAGTGGAAAGGCCATGTGAGGACACAACAAGAACATAGTTGTCTACAAGTCAGTAAGAGAAGCCTCACCAGAAACCAACCCTGATGGCACCTTAATCTTGAACTTCCAGCCTCCAGGTGAGAAAATAACTGTTTGTTGTTTAAGCCACCTTGTCTGTGGTGTTCTGTTGTGGCAGCCCGAGGAGACTCATATACCTCCCTTGGCCAGGGCTGTTCATCCCTCATTACATACAGGGTCCTGACTCTCCTGATTTTGCCTATCGGCTCTGGCAAGCAGGACTGCCCCTTCCTCCTCTGTTTCCCACCCTTTCTCAAGGCTTCCTGTAACCACTCGGCCACACAGTACTCTCAAGGGAAGAGGCTGGATTTGGTCTTGGTGACCCTGGGGTCCAGCTCCTCCATTTCATACCTGGCCACTGTCAGGCACCTGGCTCAATCCCAGAACCTGCTGCAGGGCCTTGGACACGATCTGCTTCCTCTTGTCCAGAAACTCCCGTTCCCCATCACACAGGCCAAAACCGAGACGCAGGTCAAGGTCTCCAGAGCTGCCAGAGATGGAGTGGGGGGGAGGGGGCGGGTACTGGGTGACTGTTCATTGGAGGAAAGCCTTGGGCCCAGCCCATTTTTCACAGGAGCAGACCCATATTCCATCGAACCCCTTAGAAAGACCTCAGCAGAACCAGAGATGCCTTCCACCACCGGGCTGAGCTGAGTGGGCAAAGAGCCCCTACATATTCAGCCTAGCATAAGAGCCTTCCTCCTGAAGTCAGCCTTCCTCACCTCATTTCTGCCTTCATACTCAGAACCACCTCCTGGCCCTGAAAGAGACAACAGCCCCATCCCTGAGTGCCCTGAGTTGATTCTCCCACCCACAGCTCCTGTTGCTCTGGTAGCTCTGGCCCGTATGTGAACATCATGGCTGAGCTCCAGGCCGGCCTGAACTTGACCCCCTCTGAGGCCCCTCCCCCCAGCCTTCTTTTGGTGGTCACAGAGCAAGCAGGGGTCCCTCAGGCACCCAGGCAGAGCCTTACCTCCCCTAGGGCCACAAAGCGCTGTTCCTCTTGGCCTAGGGCCAGAGAGGAGAGCAGGATACCCCCCTCACCCAGCTTGTTGGTGTGGGCCTCCAGCTCAGCACTTGGACCACTCTGTAGAGAAGAAAACACCCAAGGAACCCACCATGGTGAAGGAAAACATGCATCCATGGTGGCCCCAGGACGCCCCTCTAGGATGGACTGATTCTATCATCCATCCCTTCCCAGACTATGGGCTCACTCACTTGCAGGACTGTGAGTCTCTCCCCCAGCTCCACATCCAGCCTGGAGCTGATCACTGGGTTCACGTGAAAGGTGAAGGTAGCTGGGAGGCCTCCTTCCATGGGAGGTTGCAGGGGCAAGAACTGTGGCTTCTCGTAGGCCCCGGGCACTGTCAGCTGAATCTGCCTAGAGCCTGGGAGCAGAGGGCCCAGGTAAGGGGGTGAGAGTGCAGGGGTGTGTGTGGCTCATGATGGCAGTGACCTGGATGGCAACTCCCCTTTGTTTCCTCTTTGGAGATACCAACTCATCACCCTGCTCACCCTGTTCTGTGGCCCACAGCAAAGGCATCATGAAGGACACTCAGGGTCCTACAACATGCCCTGGTCAGAACTGGGAACCTGGGGAGGGTAGGAAACACACAATGCCTAGGGAAGGGAGAAGGGCAGGGAGGGAGAGGACTCCTTGCCCAAAGTTTATGAGGCTGATGATTTTGAGATCATGATATTAATTATATAAAATATAATTCTATAATAATTATAATGTTATAATTATCATACATTATTACATTAATTACCAATCTTCAACTGGTAGTTTCCCCATCTTTTGCCTCCATTCAAGCTCTGTGCTCATCACCTTGGGGAAGGTTTGTGGCCAGGGAAAAAAACAGATAGGCAATAAGTTGTTCTGCCCTTTGTTTCCAAAGTGTAAGACCTTGCGAGCACACAGAGGGTGTGCAGCGGAGGTGAGAGGAAGGAGTGGGTTCCTGAGTAGAGGCTCAGAGGAGCAGAGCAGAGCCAGCCCAGGCCAGAAGGAGGCAAAGAGGGAGGCCTGTGGGCTCACCCTGTTCCTAGCAGCATTCTCGGGAGGAGGAAAAACCCCAGAGAGAAATGTGCATGACATTCAGACAGGGGGGACCCCACAAAGGAGCCCCAGACCCTAAACATGACTTGGGAGCAACAGACACCCAGAAAGCCCAGAATGGCAGATGCCTCAGGAACAGAGGTCCACATGAAACCCTTCTCCCAACACACTCTCCTTGGCACTAAAATGAGACCTGGAGACATGACATGACTCTGGGTGGGAGGGAATTAGAGAAAATAAGGAAAGTGATACTTCTTTCACACCATGGTTTATGGATGGAGATTGATATGTGTTGTTCAGAGTCAGAAACAATACACCCTGGAGTGTCACAGACCTGGGTTTGGTTCCTGGCCTTATCACTCTCAGGCTGTGTGACCTTAAGCAAGTTTCTTCTTTGAGCTGGAGCTTCATAAATTAAGAGGATATAGTTGTATTTTCCAGGGTTGTTATGAGGATTAAAAGATAAAAGACATGTGAAATGCTGAGCACAGTGCCTGACTCAGAGTAAGTGCTGGACATTTTCTGGACAGGACTCATCCCATGGGCTCAGACCCTCAGTGTCAGAGGAGACCTTAGCTGTCACACAGCCTCTGCTGCACTTCTGCTTCTGCGTCTGAGTGGATACCCTCTGTGGCACACTATACCCATGGCCTCAGTTCTTCACTTCTGGAATGCCCATGCTTTGTCATGTGACTTCACTTCCTCCCACTGAGAGGCCAAAATGTTAGTTACTGACTATGATGTGACCAAAGGCTTGAAAACCACCTGCTCATCTGGGCTTGCTCTCATACCTCTGCTGATGCCTTAAGAACACAACCAGTCCAGGGCTCCTGGGTGGCTAAGTCGGTTGTGTCCGACTTTAGCTCAAGTCATGATCTCATGGTTTGTGAGTTTGAGCTTCACATTGGGCTCTGTGCTGACAGCTCAGAGCCTGGAGCCTGCTTCAGATTCTGTGTCTCCCTCTCTCTCTGCCCCTCCCTTACTCACTCTCTTTCTCTCAAAAATAAATAAACATTAAAAAAATTAACAACAGCAAAAACAGAACATGACAAGTCTGCTAGTCACAGAAGGTTGTTGAGGGACATATGGCACAAAGCCAGGTCCCTCCTGCCAAGCCCAGCCTAGATCATGATGCATGAGCTCAATAAATGCTTCCTGTTGTCTGCCATTGAGATTTAGGGTTGCTTTTTGCAGAGCAATAGTTGGACTGATACAGCCTCTATGCTTGAACACTTCCAAGGAGAGGAAATTCACTACTTCCAGAGGCGAACCCACCCCATCCTTGGTCAGTTTTGAGTGCTAAAACATTAAGAACTTTCCGCCTCAGACCCACCTTCTTGAAATCAGCAGCCCAACCCCTAGGAGAGAAGGCAAGACCCAAGGTCATGGACCAGACTCACCATACTCTCGATGTGGGGCTGTCCCGCCTTCCCTGAGGGTCCCCTGGATTCTCAGACAGGGCTGAGCCTGAGGAAGACAGAGGCCTGTGGGAGCCACCCATTCACAGGGCCCCACACAGGGCCCAGACCAGGGTGGAAGGAGGGGTCTCTGGGGCAGGGCCCAGTTAACAACCTTCCCAGGGCCCATGCCTTGTGGGTAGGAGTCTTCTGTAGCAGCCTCCTTCCCAGGACTCAGAGGAAGTGGCCCTGGTGGGAAAGGGGAAGGAGGAGAGGGGCTCTGATAGTGATGCCTTTGGCAATCCCAGCAGCCAGGGGCCCAAGTAAGTGATGTGCTGTGCACAAGGTAGGATGGTGGGCTTCTGAGCTGTCCACTCAGATGTGGGATAGCTTCTTGCCCCTGGTCCCTGGAGATGCCTCCCTAGCACATTTCCCCTCTCAGGAGTGCTTGAGTGTCCTTCACAGGCAAGTGGGCATATAGGCTCAGTTGTGGAGTCTGCAATGCCCCCCAGCCCTGGGCAGCCCCAAGCTCGCCTTCCCTACTCACCACCAGGACTCCATTGGTGATAACTTCAGACGCAGGCACCTGGCTGCAAAGGATGAGGGGCTCATGGGACATCTGGCTCCCCTTGAGATGGCTGTTACTATAATATGTGACTGAAGCAGCTGAAAGAGCCTGGGGATCATGGCCAGGTTTGGGGGTGACAGTGGGTTTGTCACCAACACTCAAATGGGTGACTAGACTAGGACATTCCCCCACAGGCCAGGCCAGCGTAGGTCCTGGTGATTGACAGCTGGAGCTGTCCTGGAGTCTTGGTGTAAATGGAAGGGTATAGGCACCACCTGGACTCACCTGTTCTCCAGAACAAATTCCACCTGCAGCTCCTGTGAATCCTACATGGATGAAGCAAGGAAGCATCCATTTGCAAAGGGCTCTGAAAGCATCAGAGACTGTCCCTGCCCCCTACCCTGCTCAGCTCCAGGGTCTAGAAGAGGTGACCGTTGTTGTGGCTTTTCATGGGCACAGGACAAGTAGTAGCATCTTCATGAGAAGCTTCATGCCTTCAAAACTGTGTTCCAGGCCCTGTTCTAGACATTGAGGGTTCAGCAGTGACTAAGACAAAGTGCTCTGCCCTCAAGGAGCTCACATGTTGGCTCCACTCAGGGAAGAAGTATTTGAGGGGAACCTTTGTAGGGTTTGTAGGGTTAGTGGTGTAGGATAGAGAGGGGCCTGTCTTGGAGGCCTGGCCTGTGCTGACCAGGAGCCCTCACCTCGGTGTCCTGTGCCCAACTTCCTCTCCTTGAGTTCAATTCATTGCTGGCACAGGTGTGGTGGCTCACCTGGTGGTTGAGTGGGAAGATGTGTCTGTAGGGTTGGCCAGACTTGAGGCTCCTCAGGTCAAAGAGTAGCAGGGAGAGCTGGTCACTGCCCAGGATGTCCTTATCACAGAGGGTGAGCTCCAGGACATTCTGGAAACAGGGCAGGCAAGAGGTGGGAGCCTGATGCAGGGCAGGAACATAGGCAGCCCTCTCCCTCTGCTGGCCCTCACCTTCACAGCACCATGGATCTGGTAGTGGAAGGTCTCGTTCCACTCAGGGTCACTGCAGTTAGCCACCATCCTTGTCTGGGCAGGGCTAGGGGACGCAGTGGGCAGGCGCAGTTCCACATAGCAGTCAGCTTTGGACACTGCAGGCGGGGTGAGGGAGGGGTCCTCACTCTCTAGCTCTTGTTGCTGAATAGGTTGCCTGGGGAAGGCTGGGGCAGAGGGGAAGGAGCCGAGGACAATAGAAGCTGCCTGTTTGGGACAGGGCGACGTGGAGAGAGCCGGTGTCCCTAACTCCATCTGGACCAGTTACACCACCCATTCAACTGTATCCTGTAGTGGCCAGTTGAAAAGACCACGTGGCAGCACAGATAGTTGAGTAATTCCCTAAAAGAGCCTGATTCAGACAAAGAACTCTCCTTCCATTGTGAGCACTGGTGTGGAAAGCTGCTGGAGAGCAGATGATTTCTGGCAACAGTGGGCCTCACATGCTCACTCAGGCTGGCACTGCTCCACTTGCTAGTGTCAGAGAGGAGTCCATGGTCCGCACAAGTCTCCCCTCCAGCCCCTCCTGCCTGCCCCCGGGGCTCCCTCACCAGGATGGATTCCCTCCACAGTCACCACGAGCCCCTCTGCCCCACTCCAGATACACACACACACTTCAGGCCAGCCCCTGCTGAGCTCTGGGGAGGCCCTAGGGAAAGGAAGAGAAGAAAGGGTGGAATTGGGGGTCACTCACAGAGATCTGTGCCCTGGATATTTCTGGCCCTCAGCACCTTCACCTGGAGGTCATAGTAGGGGTGGGTTTCCCGCTGAAACAACAGAACTCAGGAACTCAGTTCCAGGAAGCTGGGTAGGGGGCCTGATCTCCTCCCTGCAGTAATGCCCAGCTTAGTCTTCCCCCTTCCAGTCACAGAGCAGGAGCCTGGCCCAAGGTCACTGATGTCGCTGTGCCTGGGAGCTGAGATGTCTTGGCAGGGTCCTGGCATTGGGAGTTCAGCATGTTGGTGATGAGTTCAGGCTGGGTTCAAAGCTAAGTTCCACTAGGGACTAGCTGAATGGACTTGGGCAAATTACTGGATTTCCCCATGCTTCATTTTCCCCATCAATAAACGGGGGGTTACAACCTCACAGGGTTGTGGGGAGTTTTAAACGAGAAGTTGTATAAAGTGCCTGGTATAAGTGCTTCATACATGTGGCCATTGTTACTAATTATGGTTATGAGGTACCACAAACTGGCAGCTTCCCTGCCATGCTGCTGCTATAGCTTGGGAACATAAGGGAGAGCTGGAGTGATGTACTTAGATTAAATATTAGACGGGAAAGCTGTAGTCCATCCCACACACTAGCTCGCTGACAAAGGCCACACCTCCTAGGAGGCGGCAGGTGAAGGGAAACCAGGTGTCATCCAGCTTGGACTGGTCCGACTAGTCGCTAAGGAGACAATAGCTTGGGCCAAAGAGAGATAACAGCAGGCTGCAGCCTCCTGGGAGTGAGGCTAGCCCCTCAAAATCCCAGCAAACACCTTCCTCCTTTCCCCTGAGGGGCTCTACATCCAGGCTAGGGCATTCTGGGCAAAGCCAACAGCTGTACGTATCACATGACCTCACTCTCCATTCCTAACTGGGGAGGGTGGGGGGTGGAATTATTTCCAAAAGCCAAGGTCTTGGCCAATCACTTTAAGCTCCACCAGGTTGGCTAGAGCAAAATGGTCCCAGCCCGGATCAAAACCCAACCCTGGGCTAGCCTGTCTTCAGAGGGGACTGAGCTCCCAGGACTCCTGCAGTCCACACGCCCCGGGGAAGATCAAGTACTTTACCCTCCATTGCCTCCACTGAGGTCCCCTCTTGTCTCTCTTCCGCAGCAGCACTGCCCCCAGGAGGGGCAGCCCCTTGCCTGCCAACCACCTTGGCCAGAGCGCCCAGAGCATGGCCAGCCAGCCCAGTTCTCAGCAGGAAGCCCTGCCTGCTTTCCAGAGCCACTCTGTTCTCCTCTGGCTCCACTCACTGCTAGCTCAGGTCTGACGGTAACACCAAGGTGGGGAGGGTGGAGCTGGCCGCTCACAGGAGGACTGAGTTGGGTGGCCTGCTGGGGCTGGAGGTGGAGTTTGATATGCTCCAGGAAGTGGCTGGGGGCCCAATTCCCTCAGGCAGGAGGCACTTCAGTCCCTCTCCAAGAGGATGAGGAACTGGTACTCTGGCTCCCAAACCCAGCCTCTGGTTATTATTGAGCTGCTCATGGAAAATAGATACCTGAGTCTCACCCCCTAGATGATTTGATTTAGTGGGTGTGGGTCGAACCCAAGTGTTCATATTTCCAACAAGCCTTCTAGACAATGCTGATGCAGCAAGCCCAGGGAATGGAAGCCAGTAAGTTCTGCCTCAGGGCCTCCGCTCCTCCAGGTAGAAAGAAGTCCTAAAACCATCTGCCTTCCAAGTCCCACCTTCCCCATGTTTCTTAAGCAGGAACATGGAAATCTCCGGTTCAGTTTTATCTGGACTCAAAGGTGTTTCTAATCTCTTGTGGCCTCCCTCATTTATTCTCCAAACACAGACAGTCTGCTGTGAACCAAACCTGCACTAGGCCCTGGAACCAAAGATGAGGAGGACCCATCCATATCCTGAGGAAATTCACAGCAGCTTTTGGCCAGGGCCCTCTTCCTGAATGGGTAGATATACCTGGATGGTCCGGGTATACAGATGGGGATACAGTCAGGTGGTATCAATAGTGACAGCTAAAAAGCAAGTCTGCCTATCCTTAAGCTACTAGAAATAAGGCTTTAGTTCAGAGGGTCCTCTTTTGACCACCATAAGCCTCAGGCTACAGATGGTACGTGATGTCCCCTTTTCTGTGGACCACGACACTTTAGGTGGTGTTTTTCCATCCAGGCAGCTTCCAGAAGAAAAGATTTCTGGGGCAGTGAGCTGATGGGAGATAATTTCTATTCTTCAACCAAGACTTAGTCATCTCCACTCTCCTCCCCAAGGCATGAGGTGGAGACTGAAAAAACAACATCCAAAAAAGAGGTGATTCAATTCCAAAACGAACACTGTAGGCAAGTTGAGACCAGAAACTCCCAGAAAAAAAGGGGATGACTGCCACTGGCCAGGCTCCAACAGGAGGGCCTATTTCTGCTTAATTTGAGCCATGAAGCCAAGACCTGTGCTGAGGTCTCAGAAATGCCTTAGTGCCGCCCCGTTGGTGGTATCCATGCACAGCATGCAGGGGACCCGTGGATCCACACCAGAGAGGCATGAGGAAGGGCGCGGAGCTGGCTGGGGCGGACATGGCAGTCTGGCGTCCGTCTCCTGACTGATGTATTTTCTGGGCTGTACAACACTCTCTCCTGGGAGTCACAGGTCCTGTGCCTCAATAAAGCCATGCTTCTTAGTTCCAGATGCTTTTCATTCTCAAAGAACACTCAGGATGACCAGAGATGGCTAAAGAGGGGGACAGAGAAAGACCAAACTGCCTTTTTGGAGCTGGCCAAAATGGACCAACCCTTCTCCACTTCTCAAACATCCTTGGATATATGTTTCATGATTCTCCCGGTCAGCAGGAGCTGCAGGAAGAGGCCATGAGGCCCTAATATGTGAAGTGCCCGGGGAGACAACTGGGATTAGCTGGAGTTCCTGTGTGTCCAACACAACTTGGTGATGTCAGAAATGTTCTATACCTGTGCTGTCACACCATCAGCCACCACAGCCACACTAGCTGTGCTGGACGGCACAGATCGAGACACACAGGTGCCACAGGTGTTCTACTGTCTTTTCTCTCTTTGTCACAAATTGGCTTATTCTTCTCAATTCTTACCTAAATCAGTATCTTCTCATTGTTATCTCCATCATAGGACGCGTGGAAAAGAGACCCAAACAGGTTGGTTTCTTACTTTATGATGTTTATTATGAGATCCTCAAGAGTCATTACAGAGTTTCATGTCTAGCCTTCTCCACATCTCCATAGAGGGCAAAGAGGGTCCAGGGAAGGAAAAATGGAGTTTGGGAAAGCTGGATCGTTTACATATTCCAAAGGAAGAAAACACGCATTCTTTATTCTATTGCTTCAAACACATGTGCCACACAGGTCGTGGGAATGGAAGATACAAACAGAGCAAGCCAGGAAGACTGGGTCTGCATGGCAGGGCGAGCTTCTGCTGCACAGAGGAGGGCCGGCCTCATGACTTCACTGCTGCTTCCAGGGGAAGCTCCTCTGAACTGGTGCAAACAGGTCCAAGGGCAGCACTGCTTCTCATGGGCTGGCATGGCCAGCTGGGCCTGGCTCTCCTGAAGCGCTGCTCTGTCTCCCAAACCTGAGCAGTCCCCATCTGCGTGCATGATGCCGAGGGCACACACTCTGTCCCTGCAGACCCTCCATGGACAGCATGCCCGGGAGGAGCCTAGTCTACTACACCAGTACGTCAGCCTACAACAAAGGCCCAAAATGGCACGGTGCTGCGGGTTAAAAAGAACCGTGGCATGTCAAGGACAGGCTACTAAAACACTGTCGGGGCTGGGCACCATCACCCACCCTCATCACCATTAAAAACACAGCAGCAACAAGACTGTGCGTTGTAAACCCCACGGAGGACAGGACACAAGGCTGCTCTCCCCGTGTGTCTGCCTGCAATGCTAAACACTCCTCCTGTCTGTCTCGGATACCCGCGGGTGTGGGGAGTCTCCCTGCCCCCTCCATGGATGTGGTAGGGAGTGACTTCACAAACCCATGTGCTGCTGCCACCTCCTGCAACGCTCTTGGCTGTCCCCGGGCACCTCGCAAGCGTGCCTGACATCACATCCCTGTCAGTTCCCGATGTGAGCAGTCCTGTGTGTGGCAGAAACCCACCCACCCGCAACAAGCCAGCTGGAGAGAACAATGGCCAGGCCAAGCTGTGAGAGGTAAGCGGGCCACACTGGCTGCAAAGGGAAAGGTGCTCAAGGCACAAAGCTCTCAGCCCACAGACTAAACCAACCTGTCCTGGGTGGCTGGTGGGTGAACCAGGAGCAGGAGGCCCCTCAGATGTCTAAGAGATATGACAGGCCATCCTCAGGGCCACCGTCACACCTGGCCCTGATGGACGGAGGATGACCCTCTCCTAAGCCTCTAAGCATAGAGCTCTCAGTCCAAGGAGGATCTATTTACAATATACCTGACAATCAATTATCGGTGTATACTGGAAACTGAGACCTCCTCTTGCTTCTCATTTTACCTTGTTTAAAACATTAGTTATTCCCGGTGTCGGGAAAATGGGAGACAAAGCTGGGGTAGAGCAGTGAAGGGAGATAAAGGAAGAAAATAAATAGCGAGAAAGAAACGGAGACTAAAAACATAAAGGGATGAGTGGGGAGCCTCCCAGGGAGACAGAGGGAGTGGTGACTATGGAGAAATGACTGTCATCACCTAGAGAGCCAGTGTCTGGCCTGCGCAGTGAGAAGAAACCTAGGACTGCTCTCCTTCCAGACCCCAGGCCAACTGCGCAGGGGGCTCCATGCAAAGTCCTGCATGTGCCTTCACAGAAAACTCTGAATAAACAATCTCAGGGTTATGGACTCTTGAGACACTTTCCTTGACCAGGTGATTGGTGTACAAAGGCAGGACACTGCCCTTCATCACCTCCTCCCATCCAAGCAGGTAGTAAATTCTCTGCAACTGCCTGCAACATAATGGTATATAAGGTATAGCTAATCTCTTTTTTCTATCAAAAAGCTGGTAACACCAGACCACAAGTCTGATAAATTCAGAGATGTGCCAGGGCTCAAGGTAGCCAGTAGTGTCCAAATGGGGAGACACCTGGTGGTGGAAGCAGCCCCTCATTTCTAAGGCCAGTGCTCCTTCCCCTCTCTGGGATAGCTGAACTGTCCATCTGAAGAATTCCTGGCATGCTGGGCTCAGGTGTCAGCTGGGTTTACCTCTTTGGAACAGAAGTAGTGCACGACCACGCCATTGGGGTATCTTGCAAATGCACTGTAGGGAGGGAAAGCCACTCAGGAGTGAGGACCACCTCTAAGAGAAGGCGCCTTACCCATATGCGACCCCAGAAGCAGCCCACCCTAACCACGAGGAATGGCCCACCCTGAGGGTCTTCTGGATTTACATAGCCACCATCTCTGTCACATAACCAAACAGAGGATGAGCTCCATGCAGTTTGAAGGCATGGGAATATTTCTTATTAAATCATCAATGTGCAAAATGGGGCAGATGGAGCAGGACACCGGCCTGAGTCGGCACCAGCTTATGCAGATGTGACAATGCTCATTAGAACAAGTTTCAGGCCAATTCTAACAAAAGACAGAAGTAAGGTCTTTTTGGATTCTTCCACCCACATAAGAAAAAGGACAAAACACCATGCTTTGCAGGAAAGGGGATGGATTAGAATATATGCTTTGAAACACAACGTTGCTGGCTCAGGATTTTACTCAAGTCTTTTTCTTCCTGCAGAGGCACATCCTTAAAAGATAAGAACTTTCTGCCCACATACAACTCACACACACCCACTGGCTACATCACAACGCATAGTTGCCAGAAGGGAAAGGCTTTATAGGCAGAAAATCAAGAGCCCCATGCCATTTCAAGTCTTTAAATCCTCAAGCCCACCCGCAAAACACAACATGGACTGCTCTCTGGAGCCTCAAGAACTAACCATGGCCAAGAGTCAGCAGCCATGCTTTCCCCCTCAGTTAAAGGGCAGAAATCCGTCCCGAGCCTGACCACTATCAAGGCTGAAACTGCATAGCTGTGAAGAAGGCTCACCTGTTCCCGATCTTCTTCTTACACACCATGCACACCTTCTCCTCGGTGATGATGCACTTCACCTGCTGGTGTAAAATCCTCTCTTCCTGGACCTGGGAGAGCAGAGCGACTGGGAGAGAAGCCCCACCTTCCAGCACACAGAACACCAAGCAGAGGCTGGCTGGGTCTCACCTCCCAGCTCCCACAGAGTCCTCTAACTACAACACTTGCAACTAAATGTCAAGTCGGTTATTGTATCGGTTTGAGCTATGGTGTTAAAGCAACACAAAGCTCTGCTTTTGTCTACAGGGCTATGTGGTAACTATCTCTCATACTAAAAAGTATAGCTGCACCTTAGAGTTGGGAAAATTCATACCCTCAGAAATTCCGCATGGAGAAGGTTCTTGAGCACTTGATTGAACCGTTTCTTTTGTGCATTTTCTTCCAAGACCTTTTCCAGAAAGATGCGTATATCATTAATCTGAGTGTTTGCTGGGAGAAGGTTGATGGCCTAGGGACAGGAACAGAGATGGGAACACGGTGAAACAGAAGTAAGCCTGAGGAAATGTCTGAAGCCACAGAGCTCTCGAATCCCAGTCCATTTCTCTGTCCTCTCCTCTCATTCAATGCTCCCCCAAGTGCCCTCCATCTTCCTGAGAAGAACTCCTGACCTTAGTGGTGTCCAGCTTGCTGTGGTGCAGCTCGAGGACCTGCAGGGCAGCCTGGAGGTTGGCTTGTGGCTCCAGCAGTTCCAGCTTGATTGGTCCCAGGCAGTGAACACTGGGGGGTGACAGGTACATCCGGAGCAGGGACAGATACACCTGTGTCTCATACAAGTACAAACCACATACGT
The DNA here is from genome assembly GCF_018350195.1 of Panthera tigris. Lineage (NCBI taxonomy): Eukaryota > Metazoa > Chordata > Mammalia > Carnivora > Felidae > Panthera > Panthera tigris. The sequence continues at coordinate 60,780,018 of NC_056665.1, read as the reverse complement.
CAGGCTGGCAGAAAGCCTCCCAGAAACCCCCCAGCATGACCACATGTAAAAGTACGAGGGGTTAGTCTGTGGTAATAGCTGACAGGGGACACTTAAAACTCATCATTTTTCACATTTTAAAAAGATTTTGGTAAAGTCAGTCAATTGCAGATGTTAAAAATTAAGGGCTGTTTTTCCTGAGAGACAAAACTCAAATGCCTTATATTTGTTAAGCATTACACTACTGACAAAATGCCAACACTGCAAAATGACTCAAAAAAGATCCCTCCAAGGAATCTGGCTTTGAGGCTGAGGCCCTATCACATTTTGGCAGAGAAGATGAACCCAAGATGAGATGTCGTAATTTCCTACTGGTACCAGTAATGCAGGATTTCTCATCCTTAGCACTCAAGATTTGCAGCCGCATAATTCTTTGTTGAATTTTAGCAATCTGTTTAGCAGCAACTCTGGCCTCTACCGCCTAGATTCCAGTTACCCCCATATCCCTAGGCAGGACGATCAAAAGTGTTTCCAGACACTGACAAATCCAAGTGCATTCTAGACGGCGCATGTAAGTGCCCCTTATCACAACCATTAGATATTCCTTCTCAACAGGCTGATGACATAATTTACCATTCAAGCTAGGACTCTTTTGAAAGTAAAGGGGCAGGGATGCTACTTATAATCACGTGGATGACAATAAGCCAGAAAATATCCCAAGCAAACCAGGATGTACGGTCACCCTGCCTCTTCCTCAATAAACACATGCAAAACCAATCAGTGATCTTAGCAATTCACACCAGTGTCACCTATGGCCAAATTAGAGAGGGTGAGGTGTACTCTGAGGGACAGTGAAAAGCACACATGCTCCCTGGGGCCAGGGTCACTACTTACATCTTTGTTGCCATCTTTATTTTGGTCATAATGTTTGTGGCAGTACCTGCAAGGGAGAAAGTGGTGAGACAAGGCCGGAGCAGCCATGTCTAGACAGAGGTCATCAATGCTGCCTCCTGAGCAGCCTCCTGATGGCGCCACAATCGGGGACCAGTACAGGAGGTGGGGGGGGGGGGCAGGGAGGGGGCCTTCTTAACCTCTCCCGCCTCTCCTCTCTCTGTGGGGCCAGCTGTTAGACTCCTTGGGTGGTACGTGGCAAGGTCAACGTACTCCTCAGCCATCTTTGTGTCCTTCAGGATGTGGACGTAGATGAAGAGGGCTTGCTCATGCTTCCCCATGCGCCCCAGCAGCAGTGCGCGCTCTTCTAAGAGGCCTGGGAGGAAGAAGCAGCATTAAGTAGTCATCGCCACACCATGTAAGCACAGGCCAGGGGCTAAGCTGTTAGACAAATGGGTGGCAACATTTTTATTACTTGGGATTTTGTCAAGAACTGCTAAAATTTAAAAAAGGGTGGAGGGAGATATTTTAGGAGGTACTTTATCCCATCTGTTTTGTGATCACTTCTAAAATGGGTAAGAACCCTCACTGGAAGAGACCAAGTACGTGATAAGTAAGCACCGACAATGTGCCAAGCACTCCAGCTAAAGAAAGTTAACACTTGGTCTCTTTTCTCCCGGAGCTTACACATCAGACAAACATGTCCTTTTCAGACAAATTATGCCAGATCACAAATATTGCTAAATAATGATCTTGACCAAGAACATGTACTGATGCAATAAACAGGTTTCAACCTGGCCATCAATTACCAAGTGGTTCACACCCAGAAGAGACTCCTCTCAGTCATGGTACAAAAGTGAGTCTTCAGATGGGACAGGAACAGCAGCACTGGCCTGAAACACGTGGTTTTTTCCAGAACCCAAATTTTGGGAAGACTAGGGCACTGGGGAAAAAGGGAAGAGGAGTTTTTGCATTGCCTTCTGCTGAATGGCTTCTGGCCATAAGGCAGACACTCACCATCAAAAGGGAAGTCACAGATGAGCCGGCCTGGATCATAGTAGCCAGAAATTTCCAAGAATATAAGGAGCTTCCGTCGGTATTCTCCCAGCTCACCTTCTTCCTCTCCAGCAGGAACTGGAGTTTTGCCTTTAAAGAAAACCAAACTCAATATGAAAGGATGCTATGGGGCAGCAATGTAGGGTCATCAAGAAAAACGAATGATATCACCACAATAATCAGAAAGGGCCTCCGCAGTGGGTTCCAGTTGGACTTTTCTCAGTTTATGGTCTCTACGTGACCCCAAAACATCAGCTTGAGGTACAAAGAAAAACAAGCTGCTCAAACACCCTTGTAGGCAAACCTGTTTCTTATCGGCACAGCTCTCATCTTGCAGACAAACCTGTTCCTTCCCCCACCCACAAGGGTGATGCTCAGAGATGCCCAGATCCAGACAAGGGCTTGAGTCTCCCCTGCTGGGTCACTTAGCTTCCCTGGATCCTGAGGAACTTCCCACCATCTGGGCCTGCAGGGAAGAGTGGGGTCTGCTTCCCTATGCCACATGTCACCCTCGGGTCCCCAGGTCACTTCTAAAGCACAGGACCAACTGGCTGCCTATGAGAACTGGTACCTGCAGGGAAGGACAGGAGATACTCTTTCATCAGACCTTGCACCTTCTCACAGTACAGCTGGATTAGGCAGTTGTGGAACTGAGAGCCTGTCTCCTCCCAAACGTGGATGACATGTTCCTGAGGCAAAACACAGGTCAATCTGGTACCCTCTGCACTGTGACCCAGTTCCGTCACCCAGTCTCCCTCACATTTGTAAGGCCCAACAGGTCCCATCAGATTGTTCCCTAATTAAGCGATAGCTCTTTTAAAACCACCAGGAAGTTTTGGAATACAACCTACAAACATCAGAGATTATTTTCTTGATTTGCAATCTAAGCTCCTTTATTAATTTTGTCCCATGATCCTCTAAACTCTCACATCAGCCCACGGAGTTAAGGTTAAACAGCTGCATTCTAGTACTTAAAACCAATGTGGTTGTCCTGTGGTCACTGCTGAGTGGCTGTACAAACGTGGCTTAGAGAAGTTTTTCTCGAGCATCATTCTTTTATTCCTCTGTACTTTACCTAGATTTAGAAGGCACTCATCAAAAAATTACATTTCCAGCTTCATCTACCAAGATCTCTTTCTTCAGAGGATGCTGAAATCATCTTCCTTACATTCTTACCAATCCCAAGTGACACAAGCCCCAATCCAAATTGCCCAAGAACTAACCCATGTGGTCCTGGATCCCATGTTTAAAGGTTTTTAGTTCAGCCCAAAAAAGATCTTACCAGATAAGGAATAGCCAGACTCTTAAAATTCTCCACCAAGAAGCCAAGCACTCGGTCTCGTGGCAGGGACTCTACCTCTGGGAGATCTTCGGTAAATATCTGTGAGAACAAACCTGAGTTCCAGTGGTGGAACGATCTGTCTGCATTGCCACCAAACACACACACACACCCAGGTGGAGGGGTCAAGTGGACTTCTGAAGGCAGAAGGGTGTGCAAGATGGCACCTGTAGCTAGTGCGACAGCCTAGGTCGCAGGTCCCCCAGTGTCTGTGCAAGGCTCTCTGTGCTACATTACACTGCTGTCTCATATTTCCCAGTCTACTCCTCTGAACACCAGAGAAATTGCATGAATCCCCCCCTCCCCCTTCATCTGCCACTGCCCTAACTAGAATCAGGACCAAGCATGGTACTAGATAAACCCAAGACACCCCCGTGATCTACCTTCAGGCCATCCTCTGGGAAGTCTCGCAGCACCCACACTGAGTAGGAAAAAATCAAATGCAGGTTTTCTGTGCCTGGAGGGGAAAGTCAGCAGGTGAAGCCCACCTGCCCATAGGACCGGGAAGGCAGGTGCACAGGTTGCCCCAGAATTTACTTTCCAGGGATAGTTCTGTCCAAGCACCAGTCACCTAGGGCTGCTTGGCCCTACTGGGCTGTCACAGTTCCACCACAGGAGGGCTTTTACCCCAAAGTAAAAACAAAACTGGGCGAACACAAGAGAGAGAGGGCACTGACCAGCCAGAATCAGAAATGGAGGGAGACTGGGTCCATTGGAACACAATCCTTTCCCACTTCCCTTTCAAAGCTGGACTTACCCAAATGTTGCAGATACTGCACGGTCCTCTCATGGCCTTTCAGAGGGGAGTTTGCTTTCTTGGACTGGTCCACCAGCACCTGCAGAGCTGGCCATGAAGCCCAAAAACAAGGTCATAAGCGTCTTCCAGAAGGTGCGTCCCCATGGGAGAATTATCACACATCAGTAGGCTTCCCCGATCTACATGTAAGAGACCCTCCCAGATGAGAGGAACCCTCGTCCAGCCACCTTTCTCATGGAGCCCCTTCTTCTCATACAGGATTATCAATTCGCTGTACTTGTGCGCCTTCTTCAGCACATGCTCGCTCTCTTCGATGTGGCAGTGATTGTTCTCCAGGCGCAGCAGAGGGGCCACCAGGGCCACGTTCGTCTGCAGATGAAGCAGGACTTCAGCAGAAAGTCCTGCTTCATGGAGGAGCCCCCGCCCCACCTAGCCCAGGCCTGCCTCAGGCTGAAAGGCCAGGGTGTTAACACAAGCAAGGGAAGGCAAACCACCCCTTTTCAGGACTACAGGTAGTGGCTTTTACGGCATCATGCTCGTTCACACAACAGATGTTAATGTTCTGGAGGGGAGTGGGGGAAAGAAGGTGATGCATTCAGGAAACACTGCCCCCATCCACCCTGTAGCACTAACCCCAATCTTACCAGAGACCAGCCCACTGCAAATTCTGGGGCAATATCTTGCCTTATCCTCTTAATTCCAAGAAGCTCACAGGTGTCATGAAAAGACCAGGTGGTTCCCATCATCAAACATTTCACTTTTACTAGTGGCAAGTACCCCAAAGTAGCATTTTCCCAGTTTCAGCAGACTGGGAATTGTTGGTACCCGAATGCCTGGAGGACTCACATGCAGGTAGCACTTGAGCAAGGTGGTGTCGATGATTTGCAACAGCTTCTTCTTGGATTTAATGGTGGGAGTGCCTTCCATAAGCGGGGAGGTGCTAGACTGGTGATCAGAGTCATTCAGCTTCTTTACCAGTTGGCTTCGTTTCTGCGAAGGCCCAAAACTGTAGGGTCAAGGCCAGGACTAAATCATCCTTATCACCTGAGCTACCAGGTAATTCCAAAGACCTCCAAAACAGTTCACATACCCACCTTGATCTCACATTAGGACATAATTTTTATTAGGGATCAAAACAGATGAATGCCAAATTGCCACAGATACAGTAACAATTACTGATTGGGTAGTTACTGCACACCAGGCACTATGCCAAGAACTTTATGTTATCCTATTTTAAATCTAAAACAAATGCAAGTATTATTCTCCCCACTTACAAGTGAAGAACCCAAGGCATGGATGTTACATCTCTCACAAGCAGCAGAGGCGAGTTTCAAATTAGGGTCTAATCCCAAAGCCCATGTTCTTCTTCTTCTTCTTGTTTGAATCAACTTTATTGAGGTAGAAGTAACATACAATAAAATGTGTCCTTTAAAAGTATGAGATCCATTCTGACGGACACACACGTGCATGTAACCACGACTCCAATCAAGGAACAGAACATTTCTATCAACCCGGAAAGTTCCCTTGCGTTCTTCTGAAAGGATCCCACCCCTTACACCACTGATCTGATTTCTATCATGAGAGATTAGTTTTTCCTATTCTAGAACTTCATATAAACAGAATCATCTGGTTTGTACTATCTTGTGTCTGGCAGTGCCCACAGTCTTATCTGCTCCATCATCTCTCTGGCATAGTAACAGTGTCAGTTAACTTCACACATTCCAAATCTCAGTAGAGAAGTCCAGGGAAAAGTGTGTGCTTGGAGTCTTAATGCAAGACAGTGGCAACAGAGAGCCTTCTTTATCACCACGGGCTTAGGAGACGGTCCACCCTAGGAATGTTTCTCACTTGGCACAGCCGCATGAGCTCTGCAGAGTGCAGACAGAGGCATGTCTGTATGTTCTTTGCAGGCCACCAGCCACAGCTGGATAGCCCTGGAGCCCAAGGTCAAGGAAATTCCAAGGCCATGCATGCCTGATCAGACCCAAAGGACATTTACTAACCCAGAAGCAGGTGGCTTACAATTGCCTAGCAGTAATTCTCAGGGCCTGGACAGGGGATGCCTTACAGAGGTCTTCAGAATATATAAGGGGAAAACATTTGCTAAGTTCTCTGACTCTGGGTGAGTGCCCAGGAAATTAATAGTAACCCTTTGTGAGAGAAGTTCAGGGTGAAAAGTCTTTAATGGAAACATTAGTTTCAGTGTTTACTTGAAAATTTCACTTACCAATCCATAACAGTAAACTGAAAAATAAACTTAAATCTAAATACTCCCTCTAAAAAAAATCATGTTATAGAAGAATACTTATTGATAGGAAAGAACTTTCTCAGTATACAGCCAGATTTTTAAAAAGTAAGCTAAATTTTAAAAAGTAAGCTATAAAACAACTTTAGTTTGATATCCACTAGCAATGATAATCCAATAAGTAAATTTTTTAAAAACTGAATTCACAAATACATATAGGAGCATACCTCAGAGACACTGTGGATTTGGTTCCAGACAGACCACTTCAATAAAGTGAACATCTTAATAAAGCAAGTCAAATGAATTTATTTCACACTGCATACAATGGTATGGTAGTATTATGTCTAACAAAATAATGTACATATCTTAACTTAAACATACTTTATTGCTAAAAAATGCCAACTATCATCTGAGCCTTCAGTGAGTTGTAATCTTTTTGCTGGTGGAGGGTCCTGCCTCGACGATGATGACTCAGGGTGGGGGTGGCTGTGGAAATTTCTTAAAATAAGACAATAATGAAATCTGCCACATCAATTGACTCTTCCTTTCAAGAACAATTTCTTGGGGGGCACCTGGGTAGCTCAGTAGGTTAAGCAACTGACTTCGGCTCAGGTCATGATCTCATGGTTTGTGAGTTCGAGCCCCGCGTTGGGCTCTGTGCTGACAGCTCGGAGCCTGGAGCCTGCTTTGGATTCTGTGTCTCCTTCTCTCTCTACCCCTCCCCTGCTCACACTCCGTCTCTTTCTCTCTCTCAAAAATAAATAAAGACTTTAAAAGAAAAAAAGGAATGGTTCCTTGGGGTGCCTGGGTTGCTTAGTCGGTTAAGCATCTGACTTTGACTCAGGTCTTGATCTCGCGGTTCATGAGTTCAAGCCCTGCATCGGGCTCTGTGCTGACAGCCTAGAACCTGGAGCCTGCTTCAGATTCTGTGTCTCCCTCTCTCTCTGCTCCCCTCCCGCTCATGCTCTGTCTCTGTCTCTCAAAAATAAACATTAAAAAAAAAAATTAAAAAGACCAATGATCACAGATCATAATTATAAATAATAATGAAAAAGTTTGAAATATTGTGAGAATTACCAAAATGTGACACAGAGACACGAAGTGAGTAAATGCTTTTGGAAAAATGGTGCCGACAGACTTGCTCAATGCTGGGTTGGCACAAACCTTTAATTTGTTTAAAAAAAAAAAAAAAGCATCTGTGAAGCACAATAAAGAAGGCTAGTGTGGCTCTAAAGATCTAGAAGGACAACAATATAATGATTACTTTTCTCTGGGTGGGAGAGTTATCAGTGATTTGCACTCTTGCTTTATATTTTCCTGGGGAAAGCACATATTTTTCCACAAGTACATATGCTCCAAAAAAGTGTTTCAAAAAAATTATTATTTCCTATCAACTAAAATTTATTCTTTTTAGTTCCTTTAACACCTTAGCGTAAATTTATCAGAAATCAAGTAAATTTCCTGGTATTAAGATTTGGCAACAAATAGCTCAATGGTATTAATGAACAGGGAGATGAAGGAGAATGAAATGTGTGAGCCCACCGTGATTGCTACAGGATTCATTTACAGAATATGCCTGTGGTTTAGAGAAGGCCCTCACTTCCATGTCATAGAAAAGCAGGTTCTAGAAGTCCCAGGCAAACTCTTCCACACACCTCTGTACTATACCTACCTGTGTCAGGTAGTCAATCAGAGCTAAGTGTGCCTTCTCCAATTCAGCCCCCGAGAGCACAGGCAGTGGGTTAGGGTACTGCAGCTGTTTCCTGTAGTCTGTGGGCAGCAGGTCCGGGTACAGGCCCATCACATGGGTAGGATCTAAACGGAAGGTAAACGTGATTGCCCAGGAAGAATCATGTAGCAATTTAAGGAGCCAATAAAATGAGACTATTATTATGGCAAAATAAGTTCCAGACTGATTTTTTTTGAGGATTTTTTTTTTAATCTTTTAAGTAATCTCTACACCCAACATGGAGCTTGAACTCACAACTCTGAGATCAAGAGTCACATGCTCCACCAACTGGAGCCACCCAGGCTCCCCCAAGATGGGCTTTTTAAAAAAAGGAATGACTCCAAGTTCATAACGACTCAGTGAGCTATATACACTTACATAATTCGAGCACTATTTATATTTCACCAAACCATCACAAAAATGGCTTGACTCTACATTCCATTCATGGACACATACACATACGCAGAATTCGAACTGAAAATTTATGAGCTCTCTGAAAATGGAGAAAAACTTTTCCAGGAAAAACTGATAAGGCAATTAAAGTTGAAAAGATCAATGACCTTATCTGTCAAAAAAGGAATATTACTAAAACAAATGGCCAAACGATAGGCTAGGGCATATATTTGCAGCATATATGGCAAGAGATTATTAAGTTGATTATATAAAACAAATCCACACAAATTGGTAAAAAAAAAAAAAAAAAAAAAAAAAAGAATAAATTTCATTTGATGAACAGGCAAAAGACATGAACATCTGACAAGAAAATAATGTAAGTGGGAAAGCATTCTGTTACATTAAGAATCAAAACAGTACAGGGAGTCTTGGGGGGTTCAGCTGGTTAAATTTCTGACTTTGGCTCAGGTCATGATCTCATGGCTCGTAGGTTCAAGGCCCACTGAGCTGTCAGCACAGAGCCTGGAGCCTGCTTCGGATTCTGTGTCTCCCTCTCGCTCTGCCCCTCCCTGCTCATGCTCTGTCTCTCTCTCTCAAAAATAAAAAAAACAGTAAAAAAATTTAATAAAAGAAAACAGTACACACTAAAAACATGTACACATTTTTATATCCATTTAATTAGTAAAAAAAAAAATTTATATGATACTACCCAGTGCTTGAAATATTATGAAACTGAATCCTTTTTACACTGTCAAGGCAAAAAATACTGCTACCTCAATAAGGAAAAAAGCACCTGGACCCACTAATTCCAGTTCTAGGAGTTCACTCTAACAAAATAGTCTACAAATGGGAGGGGGAAAACACATCTGAATGAACAGGTAATGTTATCATCATTATTTGCAATGATGCAATTCTGGAAACAATGTGGAATTTCTTCAGCAGCAGAAATAAGAACGTATTTTTCATTCGACTAAGAGATTATAATGCAATCATCACAAATTATAATTATGAAGGGCACACAGCAACATGAAAAAACGCTCTAACAATTTTACGTGACAAAAGCTATAAAAGTGTACACCTTTATGATTATAATTACATTAAGATGTGGACATGTGGAAAAAGTTTGGATGAGAAGGAGACAAAATGAGAGTCAAGGCTAGATCTGGAGTAAGCTTTGTTTCCTTTAACACCGTAATAATGTTTTGTACTAGCATTACTTTATTTTCATTAAAAAAAAAAATTTTTTTTAAAGTTGGAGGAACATGAGAAGGCCATGTCCTTTCTGTAAGGAGGCGAGCACCACGCAAACAGACCAGAAGAGAAATGCTACACAGCCCTGAACCCTCCAGGACCCACATCATCCCCAAGGAACCTGTGTCTGGCCACAAAATTTCTGCCCAGCCAGGAAGACGGTGTTCCTCAAAATCAGAGAATCATGATAATGTGAGGAAGACACTCGTGAGAAGCAGCACCTGAATGGCCGAATGGGACAGTTGACAGTTGTACGTGGAGGCCACACAGAAACACAGTCTAAGGAAAGAAGACGGCTGTTGGGGAGCTGGAAGGAAGGGTGGCCCACAATGTGAGCCTCCATCAGCCTCCTGCACCACAGTGTGTGTCTACAAACAGGGCTCTGATGGTGTCATTGTACTTAAAACCGTGTGCCCAAAGCCAATCGCCCAAAGCCTCCAATATGATGTCTGAACTCCCTTGCAGCATTCAAGGTCCTCTGAAATTTGGCCCCAGCTTCTCCTTCTAGTGTGATCTATCCAGCGCCACAAACATCCCACTGAGCTGTGGTTCACAGATCCTCAGACACAACTGTGTCCTCCCGCCACCTGCCTTCCTTTACACTCTCCTTTCCCCTGTATCTTCCAGGGCCCAGGTCACCTCCTCTCTCCCCTCCTCTTGAGACCTCCTGACTCAGTTCTCCACAAGCCTGAAGACCTATTTCACGCTTATTCCAATGTTTTACTGAGCAGTTTTACATGCAACCTCTTTATGGACACACAACATGTCTTATTTATCCGTGAAGCCCAGGACTGAAGGCAGAGCTGGTGCTGACCAGGCTTATCTGATCTGCCTTTGGGCTGAGTCCAGGATTATGCCACACATCAAATCCCCAGTAATACAGACAAATAATTAACAATGGGATTATATTTCTTATACAGAACAAATGATACAGATCAACTCTGCTCTGGCCACATGGATCTGGCTGCTCCCTGAACATTTCAACCTCACTGCCTTTCCACTAGCCATTCCCTCTGCCTGCAGTGCACCTCCCCAGACGTGTGCCTGCTTCAATAGCCTCCTTCAGTCCCTAACTTCTCAGAGATGCCTTCCCTGATCATTTAATCTCAAATTTCAAGGCTAATTCTTATCTTCAGTACTCCTTACCCCCCTTCTCCTGTTTTATTTTTCTTAGGACTTACCACTTCCCAACATATTATAATTTTGCTTGTTTATTTCGTTGTCTGCCCTGTCTCCATCAGAATATAAGCGCACAACACGGTATCCAGAATTGTCTTCAGTGCATGGTAGAAGCTTGATAAAATTTTTGTTGACTGAATAATGAATATACTATGTGAACCAATTCAACAGGCTCAATTTCAAGATCTAGATATGGGCTTCAAGAAATACAAAAATTATCTTATTCATATCATACTCAACCACTCAAGACTCCAAAACCCCAGGGCCTCAATGCAGTGTGTGTTCTTATCAAGCCATCATGCAAATACCGGCAGCACTTACCTTTCTATTTTGCATTAGAGCTTTTTATGTACAAGTTGTGGATTACCACAAGGAAATACTGCTAAAATATTGGTTCTTAAACATCTTTAGGATCTAAAACATCTTAAAGAATTTGATAAAAGGTCCTGATCCTCTCTCTAGAAAAACCCACACATGAAAAAATTTTTGTATCAAGTCTAGGGTGGTTTATAGATTTGATAAAGCCCACTCACAGGTCCCATGTCCCCAGTGGCAGGAGACACAGCTTCTTTCTGACTCATAAAAGCTAGAAATAGGACACCCTTGTAAGAAGCCTATCCGTGGAACACAGGAAAGGAAAGGGCAGGAAAGCAAACCTGGGCCCAGTCCATCCTATACTAGAGGGATGAAAGGACACTGGGCCCAGTAGTATTATATTCCAGCCATTTGAGACTGTTTTCTGCAGCCTGGCCTCGCTCTGGCTCAGAACATGCCTCCACAAAACTTCCTTTTGCTCCCATTCTGTGCTCTTGAAGCATTCTTCTGACTTGGCATCCCAGGTACACTCTTTTCTGCTACAACCTGAGTTTCTTTCATGTGAATTAGTTCATGCACAGTTGGTAAGTGGGAGAATGAGATCATTGTGAGGCAAAAATTGTGTCCATTCGTATGCAAAATTTCCCCAACTTGTTAGTGTTTTCAAGTGACCAGGCAAGCTTCCTCATAATTAAAGGGAAAGCCTAATTATACTGGGAGACCTAAAGAAAGGAACTTAAAAGTGACCTTTTTTAGCCCAGGGAGTGGCTGGTTAGTAGCTTCAAAACCGCTACACTTTCTATTAAGTTAAACCACCTGCAAAAGCTGAGAGTCAAAATGAAGCAAAGATGTTCTCCCCATATTAATTATTTAAGGGCTTCATAAAGAAGTCTATATCCAGGATGAGACGCTTTATTTTGATGAAACTAGTTTCTATTAGAAGCAAATATTCTCAAAGATTTGTATCTCAAAGGAGAAAGCACAGCCCCAGGATTCAAGATTGCCAAGCACTGTCATGCTGGGTACCAACACCAGTGGGAATTTAGTTTTAGTAGGACCGTTATTGTTTTAATTAGTGTTCCACTTACAAAGTTGCCTATGTCTTGAGTGGTCTGCCCCAGTCCCATTTTTCCCACAAGCCCTGTTATGTCCCATTAAGGATTTATTTATTTTAAACTTTGAGAGAGAGAGAGAGAGAGAGAGAGAGACAGAGAACAAGCGAGCAGGAGAGGGGCAGAGAGAGAGAATCCTGTGCTGTTAGAGCACAGGCCAACACGGGGCTCAATCTCATGAACTGTAAGATCATGACTTGAGCCGAAATCAAGAGTCAGATGCTTAACCGACTGAGCCACCCAGGCGCCCCTACAGGAGTTATTTATTATAGAATATAAGGTTTTGCAGAACCCCATTCAAAGCATCATAACAAAATGCCTGTACCTCAATACACATAAAAAAGAGCGCCCTGGGTGCCCTGTATGAATATTCTAGCCACTGGAAAGAGATCTGGCCTCTCTACTGTAAATAAATAAAGGGATATTCTGTTAATATATTGGTCTCATGTGATTTTCGTCAGGGTCAGACTATACTGGTAGTCCGATGATCTCTGGATATACTAAGAACATCCACTTCTGGACCTGAGGACCAGACCTTAGTCTGAAGTCAATGGAGATGCTGCCCACTAGACAACATCACCACCAGCACACCTCCTGCCACTGGTAAGGGTCCACTTGGGCCTTAGTTCCCTACAAGACTGCTCTTTGAAAGCAGAATTTGTCTGGTTATAGTTGCTTGGAGCCCAGTGGAGTGCACTGTATGTATTTGTGGAATGAATAAATTAAAAGATACTAACTTCATTAAGACTGACTTTAAAGCTTTAGGATTGGGGTTCAATTATCATTGGTACATAGAAAAAGTACCAAGTTACTATGGTATTTATAGCTTATTATTCCAGGGTTTTCCCAAAGAGCTGGTAGTACACTGAAGATAAATGTCCCAAATGAGTTCATTTGGAGGAAGGATGGTAAAAATTTATTGATTCAGGTTGCCCAGCTTCCACCCCCCTTCTTAAATAGGTGAGCTCCTTCTTCCATACCACATGTGGTCTTGGAGAATAGTTCTAGGCACCTACGTTTGCCTTCAGAAGCAAAGGGTAGCCACAACCTCTTTCCCCACCCCTAGTAAAGTCAGAAGATGTGAGACTCTGACCCAATCCTGGTCAATTGGATACCCTTGATCTTGAGAAAGTGACTCAAGGATGACAAGCAGTTATGGTACACACCAACAAAGATCACAGCCTACATGGTTCTTTTATGTAATGTTGATACTCCTCCAGCAAGAGGTAGGGTCTGTGTTCCCCTGCCTTGAACACATAAGAATATGGCAGAAGTGACTATGATAAAAGGCACTGAGGCTTCCACTGAGGTCTCTTGGATTGCTCACACCAGGAAAAGCCAGTCACTAGGAATGAGGACACTCAGAGGGACCCACTTGGATAAGTACTGAGGCCTCCAGCTCACAACCAGCACCAACTTGTCAGCTATGAGAATGAGCCACTCTGGAAGTGGATCCTCTAGCCTAGTCAGGACTCCAGATGAAGATAGCCGAGCCAACGTACAACTACAATCACACGAGAGATCCCAAGCAACAACTGCCTAGCTGATTCCTTCCCAAATTCCTAACCATAACACATACCGGGAGAGATGACAGATGATTTGTTATTTTACGCCACTAAGCTTTGGGGTGATTTGTTACATGGTATTAGATAGCTAATACAAGCTGGTGAGGGGCAATTTTCATTGAGGATGTGGTAACAGGCAGTAGCAACAGCTCAGGAAGTAACTGTGCCAGTGGAGGACTGCTCAGCCTGTCCTGGTTCCAAAGGGATTGCTGTCCAGCTTCCTGCTTCTTGTTGGGAGGTTCTCTGGAGCTCCCTTGGTTCCTATCATTCCCAAGCCTGGTCTCCATTAATTTTGTGTCTACCTACCATTCTCTTAATATTCCAAGAAACCACGCTTCATTTATCCAGATACTGCTTTAATTAACCAGAACTGGTCTCCATTGCTCACAACCAAGAACCTTAACTGATACAGGGAGTTATCTTTAGCTCATTATTGGCCAATGATGAGGGAAGGAGAAAAAAAGGCAAAACAAAAGAAGAAGGGATAAATATTATATAGAGTCAAACCAAGTATATATAAACGGACCTAAATTAAGCAAAAATAGAATGTACAGAAACAAAACAATTTAATACTAACAACAAGCTAACTTTATTTGGCATTTATCCCATACCATGCACTGTTCTAAGCATTTTACATAATCTTCACAATGCTTTGAGATAAGTATTATTATTCACCCTGCTTTGCAGAGGAGAAAACTGGAACACAGAGAGGTCCGCTAACTTTGCCTGAGGTCAGCAGTCAGACTCCAGCGTCCCTGCCCCTCACAACCATGTTCTAATGTCTAGAGAGTTTGTAGGTCTCTGAGAACAGGAAGGGCTTTGCAGCACTGCCTTGTGTGACTCTCAAAAGTAACCTACTGTTTAATCCTACTAAGCTCAGGTCAGGGACTTTTGCCTAGAACGGCATTCAATAAATACTAGATGACTGAATACACACTTGTTCACTTGAATTGCTTTCTGTTTTCTTTCTCTAATGGCAAGAGTAAACCACTGAGGGCAACTGGAAGTCTGTTTATGGGTGAGACCAGATGCACAAGATGAGGGCTGTAAATATATAACCTGTGGTCACCCACCAGATCCTGTGAGGCATGAGGATCAATTGACATGAGCACTGGTCTCAGATGTCTAGTATCACTTCTGTGCTTCCCAGTTTCCCTTCCCTCCATGAAGTCCTTATCCCAGGGTCATACCCGCTTGTTACCTGTGCCAAGCTTAGCAAAGACCTGCATGGACTCATCAAAACGCTTCTGGCAGAAGAGGTTGAAGGCATACAAGTTCTTAATGTGATGGATCTGTTGCTGCTTTTCACTGTCGGAATCATCTTTCATTTCCTAGTAAGACAGCAGAATAGGTAAGAGTTCACTCACTCACCAAATATTTATTCAGTATATACTAGGTATTAGACACACCCTATGAGGCCCACATACCAAAGTGTACAAGACAGCCACATGGCATCTGCCCTCATAGACTGCCCTGATATTCTAACCAAAAGACTAAGAAATTATGTAATTAAAATATAACTGGGTTTCCACAAAATATGTGTGACCCGTATTCCTGAAAATTGTCAAGGTCATGAAAAATAAGGAAAGATTAAGAAACTGTCACAGATCAGAGGTCACTGAAGACATACAACAGCTAAATACAAGGTGATTTCTGGACTTGAAACTGGAACAGAAAAAGGGCGTTACGTTAATGGAAAAACTGGTGAAATCTGAGTCAAGTCTAGAGTTTAGTTTAAAAACACAAAAAAATCAAAACCAAAACAAAACAGGGTGAGTGATGACAGTAGCACATGGGAGGGGTATCTAGTCTAGTCTGAGCAGTGGGTCTGAGAAGGACACCAAGAGGAATGTGGACTAAGACATAGGCTGAGCTGGAGTTAACCAGGGGAGACAGGGCAGCTGACAGATGGAAGGGAAGAAGAGTGTGTTTTCCCAGCAAAGAGGACAGCACGTGTGCAAGGCCCTAATGTGACAGAGGGAACCCAGGCATGCTCAAGGATCAAAGGACATTTAACGTAGCTGGCACAGTAGGGACAGATGCTGTTCACAGTAAGCTATTTATTATTTTTGTTTCTCCCTTATAACCCTTCATTCCCCTTATATTCTTTTAAACCCATCTTTAGGTTTAATTTCTTCCTTCAAACTGTCTTTCCATTTTTCCCTTCTTTTCCTTTCCTTGTGCCATCTATTGCCTTGTCTAGACCACCATCACCATGCGGCCACACCTGGTCTAAGCCCTCTTGGGTGCTTTACAGGCTTTCAAAACCTGGCACAGCCTCCTTATCTGGATTATTCCCAGACATTCGAGCATCACCCTCTGCTCCAGTCAGGATGGGCTCCAAACGGTTTCCACACTTGTTTTCACTTCTTCAACTTCCTCAGGCTCTTAGCATTCTCTGTTTCCTCACCTGATTCTGATCTATTCAGAAAGGGTCCAACCTGGGGATGCCGTGTCCAGCCAACAGGGAACTGCCCCTTGGCTAAAATTTTGCTCCATGTTTTGTCAATGGTAAAAACTTTAGTATGTTAATTGTCCTCTGAAAGTTTCATGTAGTTCTTTAATTTCTTTACAGAAAAAATAGGTTCCTCAAGAGCGAAGATGGTATTAACCAACCTTCTTTCATCACAGCACAGGATACCTACTAGGCATGAGTCTAGAAAAGAGAAGGAAAAATGGAAACCCACTTCTACCTTCTCCACTGAAGATTAAACACACAACCTGCAGCAGGAAGATCACTGAAAAGACCCAAGATCTTCCTGTGGAGAAAAATAAGATACTAAAAAAGCTATGCGCTGCATCATACCCTTTAAGGTTCAAAAACTAAATACATATTCTAGCACACAGATATATGTAAATGATTAAACAAGAAGCAACTTCTTAAAATTTAATTACAGGGGCGCCTGGCTGGCTCAGTCAGTTAAGCGTCTGACTCTTGGTTTCGGCTCAGGTCATGATCTCACAGTTCGTGAGTTCAAGCCCCACATCCGGTTCCACGCTAATAGTGCTGAGCCTGCTTTGCAATCTCTCTCTCTCTTTCTCTCTGCTTCTCCCTGCTCATGCTATCTCTCTAAATAAATAAATAAACTTAAAAGGAATTTTTAAATTTAATTCCAGTCCAGGGATGCCTGGGTGGCTCAGTCGGCTGAACATCCGACTCTTGATTTCAGCTCAGGTCATGATCTTAGGGTTGTGGGATTCAGCCTCATATTGGGCTCTGCAATGAGTGTGGAGCCTGCTTGGGATTCTTTCTTTCTCTTTCTCTCTCTCTCTCTCTTTCCCTTTGCCACTCTCCCCACTTGCACTCTCTAAAAATAAAAAAATAATAAAAAAACATTTAAAATTTACTTCCAGTACAATTAACGTAGTATTATATTAGTTTCAGGTGTACAATATGGTGAGTTGACAATTCTATACAATACTCAGTGCTCATCACGATATGTGTACTCTTTTTTAAAAATGTTTATTTATTAGAGAGTACATAGATGAGCACATACGTATGGGAGGGACAGAGAGAATCTCAAGCAGTCTCCGTGCTCACACAGGGCTCAATCTCATGAACTGTGAGATCACGACGTGAGCCAAAATCAAGAGTCTGATGCTTAACCACCTGAGCCACCCAGGCACCCCATGATACGTGTACTCTTAATCCCTTTCACTTATTTTCCCTCATCTACTCACCCTTCTGATAACTACCAGTTTGTTCTCTATAGTTAAGAATCTGTTTTTGTGGTTTGTCTCTTTTTTTCTTTGGTCTTTTGCTTCTTAAATTGCACATATAAGTGGAATCATATGGTATTTGTCTTTCTCTGACTGACTTATTTCACTTAGCATTATACTCTCTAGATCCCTCCATGTTGTTGCAAATGGCAAGATTTCATTCTTTTTAAGGCTGAAAAATATTCCACTGTGTATATATACCACATCTTCTTCATCCACTCATCTATCAATGGACACTTACATTGCTTCCCTATCCTGGCTACTGTAAATAATGCAATAAACACAGGGGTCCATATATCTTTTAGAATCAGTGTTTTTGTGTTCTTTGAGTAAATTCCAGTAGTTGAATTACTGAATCATATAATAGTTCTATTTTTAATTTTTTGAGGAAACTTCATACTGTTTTCCACAGTAGCTATACCAATTTGCATTCCCACAACAGTGCATGAAGGCTCCAGTTTTTCTCCACATCCTCACCAACACTTGTTGTTTCTTATGTTGTTGATTTTAGCCATTCTGACAGGTATGATGCATCATCTCATTGTGGTTTTAATTTGCATTTCCCTGATGAGGAGTGATGTTGAGCATCTTTTCAAATGTCTGCTGGCCATCTGTATGGCTTCTCTGGAGAATGTCTGTTCACGCTTTCTGCCCATTTTTAAACTGAATTATTTTTTGGGTGTTGAGTTATATCAGTTCTTTATATATTTTGGATACTAATCCTTTATCAGGTATGTCATTTGCAAGTATCTTCTTTCATTTAGTAGGTTGTCTTTTAGTTTTGTTGACTGTTTCCTTTGCTGTGCAGAAGCTTTTTATTTTGATGTAGTCCCAATAGTTTGTTTTTGCTTGTTTCCCTTGCCTAAGGAGACATATCTAGAAAAATGTTGCTATGATCAATTTCAAAGAAATTACTGCCTGTGTTCTTCTAGGATTTTTATGATTTCAGGTCTCACATTTAGGTCTTTAATCCATTTTGACCTTATTTTTTGTATATAGAGTAAGAAAGGGGTCCAGTTTCAATCTTTTGCATGCTGTTGCCTAGTTTTCTACCACCATTTTTTGAAGAGATTGTTTTTTACCCAATGTATATTCTTGCCTCTTTTGTTGAAGAGTAATTGACCATATAATCATGGGTTTATTTCTGGGCTCTCTATTCTGTTCCATTTATCTATGTGTCTGTTTTTTGTGTATTATAGTGCTTTTGTTAATACAGCTTTGTAGCATATCTTGAAATCTAGGATTGTGATACCTCCAGTTTCATTTCTTCCTCTTTTTCAAAACTGCTTTGGCTATTTAGGGTCTTTTGTGGTTCCATACAAATTTTAGAATTGTTTGTTCTAGTTCTGTGGAAAATGCTATTGGTATTTTTATGGAGATTGCATTAAGTCTATAGATTACTTTGGATAGAATGGACATTTTAACATTTGTTCTTCCAGTTAGTGAGGATGGAATATCTTTCCATTTGTTTGTGTCATTGTCAATTTCTTTCATCAGTGTTTTACAGTTTTCAGAGTACAGATCTTTGACCTCCTTGGTTAAGTTTATTCCTAGGTATTTTATTATTTTTGGTGCAATTGTAAATGGAATTGTTTTCTTAATTTCTCTTTCCTCTATTTCATTATTAGTGTGTAGAAATGTAACAGATTTCTGTAGAATGATTTTGCATCCTGAAACTTTACTGAATTCATTTATCAATTCAAGCAGTTTCTTGGTGGAATCTTTTGGGTTTTCTATATACAGTATCATGTCATCTGTAAACAGTGATACTTTTACTTCTTCCATACTGATTTGGATGCCTTTATTTCTTTTTGTTGTCTGACTTCTATGGCTAGGACTTCCAGTACTATGTTGAACAAAGCAGTGAGAGTGGACAACCTCACCTTGTTCCTGACCTTAGGGAAAAGGCTCTCAGTTTTTTTCCCCATTAAGGATGATATTAGCTGCGGGTTCTTCATATATGATATTGAGGTACAGTCCCTCTAAACCTATTCTGTTGAGAGTTTTTTATGAATGGATACTGTACTTTGGCAAATGCTTTTTCTGTGTCTACTCAAATGATCATATGATTCTTTATCCTTTCTCTTGATGTGACATAACACATTGATTAATTTGCAAATATTCAACCACCCTTGCAACCCAGGAAGAAATCCCACTTGATTGTGGTGAATGATTTTTAAAGTACTGTTGGATTCAGTTAGCTGGTATTTTATTGAGAATTTTTACATCTGTGTTCATCAGGGATATTGGCCTGTAGTTCTCTCTCTCTCTCTCTCTCTCTCTCTCTTTTTCTTTTTTTTTTTTGTAGTGTCTTTATCTGGTTGTGGTATCAGGGTAATGGCCTCATAGAATGGATTTGGAAGGTTTCCCTCCTTTTCTGTTTTTTTCAAATAGTTTGAGAAGAATATATATTAACTCTTCTCTAAATGTTTGGTAGAATTCACCTGTGAAGCCATCTGGTCCTAGACTTTTGTTTTTTGGGAGGTTTTTTTTGTTTGTTTGTTTGTTTTTTAATTTTAGAGAGTGTGCAAGCAAGTAAGGGAGAGGGGCAGAGTGGGAGAAAGAAGGAGAGAAAAAGGAAATCCTAAGCAGGCTCCACACTCAGCATGGAGCCTGGGGCACGGCTAATCCCACAACCCCGGGATCATGACCTGAGCCGAAATCAAGTGTTGGACACGCAACCAACTGAGCCACTCAGGCACCCCGGGAAGTTTTTTGATTACTAATTCAATTTCACTGCTGACAATCAGTCTGTTCAAATTTTCTATTTCTTCTTGATTCAGTCTTGGGAGGTTATAGGTTTCTAGGAATTTATCCATTTCTTTTATTTGTCCAATTTGTTGGCATATAATTTTTCATAATTTTCTTATAATCCTTCGCATTTCTGCGTTGTCGATTGTTAATTCTCCTCTTCCTTATTTCATTTATTGGAGTCCTCTCTTTTTTGATGACTTTGGCTAATGGTTTATCAATTTTGATGATCTTTTCAAAGAACCAGCTCCTAGTTTCACTGATTTGTTTTATTGTTTTTTAGTTTCTATTTCATTTATTTCTGCTCTAATATTTATTATTTCCTTCCTACTACTGGTTTGGGATTTTGTTTGTTCTTTTTCTAGCTCCTTTATGTGTAAAGTTAGATTGTTTGAGATTTTTCAACAAGAAACACATTTTTAACGGGCGTGATAAATACAAATTTAGGGTAATGGCTATGTCTTGAGGGAAGGTAGAGAGATGGGATGGGGAGGAACATATAGGTTATATAAGTTATTTTTCTTGGGTAAGATGGTGGATTCATGGGTATTTTTTTTTAATTTTTTTTTTTTACATTTTATTTATTTTTGAGAAACAGAGTGAGACAAAGCGTGAGCGGGGGAGGGGCAGAGAGAGAAGGAGACAGAATCTGAAGCAGGCTCCAGGCTCTGAGCAAGCAGTCAGCACAGAGCCTGATGAGGGGCTTGAACCCACAAACTGTGAGATCATGACCTGAGCCGAAGTCGGCGCTCAACCGACTGAGCCACCCAGGCGCCCCATGGGTATTATTTTAAAAATGAAAATAAAATAATGGAAGGCAATGCATAGGTGGCAAAAAAAAAAAAAAAAATTAGTAAGATGTTAAATTAAATGCCCTAAGAAACAATCTTTATGGGATATTAAACATGTCTAACTATTAAGACTGGATTTTTGTTTTAAATCCAGAACATGTATATCCAAGATGAGTGTTACTTTTCAAAAGTATCTACCACATGTGACTACAAACATAAATTCCAAAACATGCAACCACTGCTTTCCTTTCAGAAAGAACTGACAAGATACTCTAAAAAGTAAGCTTTAAAATACTATCTTCATAAAAATCTCTTTTACTAAATTAATTTAATGAGTAGGATCGGAATAATCTTTGGTTGTTTCCTAAACTCAAATCCACTCTCTACAGACAATAATCACCACTGGGGATGTTTAAAAGAGTAAGACAAATCTCAGAGATCAGTCTCCAAAAGTTGGCAATGAGAGAAACACCAAAATAAGAGCATGGTTACTACTTGGCTATGAACCTCGGCTATGAACAATATCCCATGGAAACATTCAAGGACAGTGGCAGCCATAAAGAGTGCAGCCTTCTCAAATGCAGCAACATGAGGTGGTTTCAGAATACCTGAAGAAGACCTGCCTATCCAAACACAGGGGAACTACTGTTGAAAGGGATTTTGAGTGGCCCTCCAGTTGTTGCATTTAACCAGACTGCGGTCTTACATTTATAATTGCTACTTTAATACCTGCACTGTCTTTAATTTTTCAAGGCTGTAACGTATCTATTAAATTATTTTATTGTCTTATTAATTCTAGGAGATATTTGGCATTCTTCTCCATTTTACAGATAAGCAAACTGAAAGTGTGAAATTATTTAGAGTTTATGGCAGCATCAGATCCCAAATCCAAGTCTCCTAACTTTCAGCTCTGTGCTTATTCTACCAGTCTAAACCAAATATAAACATCTAAAACAAAAAAACCTGCTTTGAACAACGAGAAAGGCAGACTCAGATCCATATCCCAGAAACAATACTTACTGCAAGCTGTAGAGCCAGTTCAAACTGCTTGTCCTGGAGAAGCTGTTGGATTTGGGTTGCCATGGGGACAGGAATGAGTCTCCAAACAAAATGATTGCTGGCCACATAGATAATATTTGATCTGGGGGCAGGAATAAGAGTATCAGCAAAAGGACACAGGCTTTATGATGACATAGGTGATTTTAAAGCTTTGCAATCTGGCAGCTACAGTAAAAAAAGAAATTCCTTACCCTCCCGAGGTAATGAAGCGGGGCCTTTGCAATTCAATACTCTGGACCAGAAGCCTCGGTTCGAATGTTCGGATCTCCACATATCGAGGCAAAACTGCAATGATGTAGGGAGGCTGGTGCTCTAAACAAGAAAGAACACCTTGAATTGCAGATCTGGTCTATGAACTGCTTCAGTTTCCCATTTCTAAGCTGCACTTAAACAGGATCTCCCAATAGTCCACTAGTCAAATACCAAGTCAGGATCCTACATTGTGATATCCAAAGGGAAAAAATGTTTTGTCCAAGTGATGCTAAGAGAAATCTCTTGCACAAGAAGGATGCATCCAGCTTCGCTGACAGTGACCTGATCCCACTCCTACCATCTCCTCCAAAGGACTGGGTGAAAGCTTCACCTGCTCCCTTTCTCACCAGTCACAAAATTAAGCCAGAGAAAGGTCAGTGGCAGCTGCCCCTAACAATGCATCAGAGGGAGAATAAGGTTACATGACCTCTTCTTTCATTCTCTTAGGAAGGGCAGGAGGAAGGTAACTTCTTTTTTCCCTAAAATGAGGCTAACGAAAGAATTCCACATTTCTGGCCAAAGTTATTTCTGCTTAAGATTTTCACAGGGAAAAGACGCACACTCCACCTGATGCTTAATGGTTACAGAGAAGGCAACTGGATGGCATTCTCAGGGTAGCAGTTTTCTACCACTGATGTGAGGTATCTAGAAAGTAGAGGAGTGGTTGCCAAGGGCTGAGGGAGAGAGAAATGGGCTGTTAATAGATATGGAGTTTTAGTTTCGCAAGATGAAAATATTCTGAAATCTGTTGCATGACCATATGAATATATGTAATGACTGAACTGTAGGCTTAAAAATGGTTAAGGTGATAGATTTTATGTTATTTTTTATCACAAAACTGAAAATTTTTTAAATGTAAAAAAAATAGTAAGAAATGAACCACTAGATGGCATCATTATCAAAAAGAAATGTAACCTCAAAGAATGTATTTGTAGTTTCTTAGTCTGGCTAACTTCCTATGAATTTATTTTCCTCATTTATTTTCTGATAAAAAGTTTTTCATATTATGTTTGCAATTTACACTCTAAATACAGTAAAAAATTTACAGCCAGAAGGGACCTGGCCTAAGTAATACTTCTATCACTTTGAACACCATCACTGTTATTAGGCTGGTATTTTTCATCTTACAAAAAAAAATAAAGTAAAATAAATGTGGTTTTGTGTTGGATTTTTTACTTTTCTTTTTTTGCTGGCCTCCTTTTTAAAAGCTAGTACAATTCCCTTTGGTGTTAATTTGTATAAATTTGAAAATTTCTCTCCTTTAATCTGGTCTAATTTAATGAAAAAGGTAATCTATAATAGAAGCACTCTTATCATTGCCCAGTCTCCTCAACTCTTTGACGACAGAGATGGTCTATATCTGTTTGTATCTTCAAAACTTGGCAGAGTGCCTGGTATACAGCAGATATATAACAAATTGCCAACAATGACAGTGATTCACCTATTCAGCAAGCATTTCCTAAAAGGCTATATGATGTCTCAGGCCCTACTCAAAGTGGATCAAGACATGAGTCCAGGGTTCACAGGGCTCCTACATGAGCACAGAAGACAGCTCAACTGTATCCAGTGAGACAGTGTCGGTACCATGACAGGGAAAGCTGAAAGAGCTTTGGAAGCAACAAGGGGAAGTGACTAATTCTGCCTGTGCATCAGAGAAGACTTCACAGGGGGAAGTGCCACTGAATAGGGCCTTGTCATGTGAGCTGGACAGGGCCAGGCAGAGAAGAAATCAAGAGACAACAGCACGTGTGATGATCACTCAGTGAGGGGGGTTCCACGATGACTGGAGCCTGGGTGAAGTGGTAAAGTTGAGAGCAGAAATATAAATGAAGTTTAAAATGCACACCATCTAAGGAGTTTAGTCTTCCTCTGTCCGGTGGTGATTCTCCCACCCTATCTAGAAAGAATGCCCTCTCCCCACCTCAGTATGTTAAGGCACAGAACTGTTTCTGAGAAACACTGCCAAAGGCAAAGGGCGCTAACAAAGGAACTCATACTAGGGAATCAGAAACATCCGTCAAGCGTATTACACACATCTTCATCAGTTCTCCCACAGCTCCTCTTCTGAAGGGAAAACAAGGGCCGCCTAGAATACCACACGAAGCTTCTCACGCAGCTCTGAGCCCCTCAAACTTGTTAATATACATAATCTCGGGCCTTATAAAATATTGTCCTTTTGATTTACCTTCCTTCTGAACTGTTCATCTCTAACCACCACCAAAATACCCTAGAACCTGATGCTTTTATCCAAACATTTACCATTTAGGAATCTACTGCTCTGTGAGACCTTTGCACGGGCCTCTAACCGGCACTATCCTTATTCCTCCATAATTTGAGCCACCTGTTTTAGCCAGGGCAGTCTCCCTGCCTGGTCCAGTCCAATTGTACCTATGTAATGAAACTTCTTCCTGACAAGTTGAACAATGAACTTCCCCTTTCTCAACTACTGAATCTCAGCTCATCCAATTTAACCGCTCCAATGGTGCCTTATTTTATCTCTTTATCCAAGATGGAATCTTTACCTCCCCAGCTAGAGTCTTTAAAGATGGCATGTCTGTACGCCCCCCTCCGCAGTGGTAACTATTTTTAAAATGCTCACTGTCCTGACTGAACATGAATTGCTGCAAGGGTGGTCACATGCTTCCAGGCAATGCCACTGCTGAGAGCCTGAGGCAGGTGTAGGAGCAGAAACCCTTAACATGGAGGGCAGAGACTGACATCTAAATGCAATGTGCACCTCCAAGCTACAAAAGCAGAAGCAATAACCACCACATCAAAAACACTTCAATATTGAGTTGCATGTATTACAGGAATAAATAAGGAATTACCACTAATTTCCAAATGTAATCTATCTGGCAGAGGACACAATAAAACCATTAAAAAGAAGGTATAACAAAAAGGACTAAGAAGTAAAAATATACAGCAGTAGACAATCACTTCCTAAAACACACAACTCTGCTCATTTCTTGCCCCCGCAGGGGCAAAACCCAGCTTCCTACAAAAACCAGAATATCCCATTTTTAATGATCTTACAAACTTGTCTACTTATAGGAAGGGGAACTGAGAGTAAATGACACTGTAACCACAGTATGCTGAAGCTATGAAAGGGATTCCATTCTGTGAGGATGGCGCACAACCCCAGCCCACGGTGGGAAACAGCAGCTATGGTGGTCTCACCCATGGCCACTGGTATGTCTGTCCAGTTCAAGGCACACTTCTGTGTGCATATCCCCTCCTCATTGAGCACCACGGTGAGATCATCCTGACCCACAGCCACTTTTCCATCTGCCAGAGGTGCAACTAACGGCTCCAGCTGTTTTCCTGTTGGAAAGAGCTCTTTGATGGACCCCTTTCCATCCACCTATAGGAAGACACAAATTGAATCAACCAGCGTTCTCTCGATAGAGGCATGAACATGGCCTGAAAAACCCAAATATAACTCCAAGCCTACAGAAGCCAATAATATTCCTTGCTTGGCATAAGGAAATATTATAGAGTTTGTTATGACAAATTTTGTCATCACAATGACAGAACCAGTTCTCTTTTTCTCTAACACAGAGGCACAAGCATCTGGCCTGGCAACTAACAATGTCAAGTGCTGGCGAGGATGCAGAGTGACTGGGACTCTCACTCGCTGCTGGTGAGAATGCAAAATGGTACAGCCATTTTGTTTGTTGGCTTCTTATAAAGTTAAATAGACACTTACCATACAACCCAGTAATCCCATTCCTTAGGTATTTGCTCAAGAGAAGTAAAAACTTATGTTTACACGAAAACCTGTACGCAAATGTTTATAGCAGCCTTATTCATAGTGGCGAAAAATTGGAAACAACGTTGTCCTTCAACTGATGAATGAATAAACAAACTATAGTACATCCATACCATGGAATACTACTCAGCCATGAGGAATAAAATGACACGCACAACAATACAGATGGATGTCAAATGCATAATGCCGAGTGAAAGAAGCCATATTCAAAAGGCTACATACGGTAGGATTCCATTTATATGACATTCTGGAAAAGGCAAAACTATAAGAGATGAAGAACAGGTCAGTGATTACTAGAGGCTGGGGCATAGAAGGAGGGGTTGACTTCAGAGGGGCAGCATGACGGCATTTTTTGGGTGATGGAGCTGCTCTGAATCTTGATTATGGTGGTGGCTACACAACTCAAGGCATCTGTTAAAACTCAGAACTATACATCAAAAAGAATGAATTTTACTGTATGTATATAAATGAATAATTTTTTAATAGCTTGGGTCTAAACCAAGATTTCCCACCCTCAAGACTGTACCCTTGAGAAGATGATGCCAGAATTCAAGACAGTCAGAGGGAGCCCGCTCCAGCTTCAGGCTCTGTATCCCTACCCCTCATGGACTTCTTTTGGCACCTATATGCCTCACTGTTATTCTGCTAATCAGTCAGCTGGAGAGCAGTGACTCCTCTATGAGTTTGCAACTCTGATGCTGATAAAATGAGGACACTCTAACAACGTAAATGTGGAACAGATATATTAACTAGATAAATAATGAAGAGCTAACATGGTGGGGAGTGGGGAAGTGGGGAGAAGTGAAGATGGAGAGAAAGACTTCTAGAATTGCCAAGTCTGGAATATGAGAGGGGTATAAAGCTCAGAAGTTTAGGTTATGCTATGAAATGAATGGTATATCAACCATTTCTACATACAGTATGACTACTGGAGGAAAAAAAAACAATGTCGTGGATATTGATACCACTTAGGAGAAGGAAAAAAAGTTGTAAAACAATGTGTACGACATCTTTGTAAATAGGCAGAAGTTCATATGCCCAAAGATTAACAATAACTATCTCTGAGTCAATAGATTATGGATGATTTATATTTCCTTTATTTTCCTTATCTATATTTCCTTATTTTTTTATAATAAACACGTGTGGCTTTTGAAATTTAAAAAAAGAAAGTAAAAATAATTTAAAAAATAAATATACAAAAAGATTTTAGGCAACAGGAAACTCAAGTCTTAAAAATGCTTAATACTAAAGTTAGTTTCTAATTCTTGAGGATTGAAGCCTTAAGATGGCAGTCTATGACAATGCTGTTGGACAGAGGCAAGCAGCCCTTATGATCTGTTCCAATAATTAGATACAAGATATGGATAATTCATGACGCTGCCTAGCTTCAGACATCTATTTGTGGAGATGCTGAGAAGCATAAAATATAACCAAATATACAAACACAAGCCTTGTTATGCCCAAACGCTACTTAAGGCAGTCTCTTGGCCTGTAGTTCAGATGTGCATAATCATGTCCCCCAGGTAAACTAATACATGCAAAATAATAAGTTTACCCTTATTAGGTAGTAGTCTCTCTTGAAACCCACACAGATAGAATTTTCACACCATGCCATGGACTTGGGCACATCTGGTACACTAAAGTCCCCCTGAGGAAAGAGAGCAAGAGTTCAAATGGAAAGATGTTAAAAGAAACCATGATCTTCCTGTTATTCCATGCCCACTCTGCAAAATGAACCTCACCCTCATCTAAGCACAATTCTGTAAACACAAGGCTAGGAAATCATCTGTGATAAAAA
Organism: Panthera tigris; assembly: GCF_018350195.1. Lineage (NCBI taxonomy): Eukaryota > Metazoa > Chordata > Mammalia > Carnivora > Felidae > Panthera > Panthera tigris. The sequence continues at coordinate 60,752,067 of NC_056665.1, read as the reverse complement.
TTTAAGTCACCCATGAACTGGATGACTAGATGCCTTTGGAAAAGGTGAAAACCCACTCTGAAATAAACACTGCTTCTGAAGTGTGTATAAACACTGCTTCTGAAGGCTGGGAGACTCTTGATGAGTGGGCATGAAGAGGCTCTCAGGTACTTACGGCAGAGCCTTCACCTGGAGAGAACTCCAAGACTGAGGCCCTGACCTTCAGTATCACTGAACAGGAGTCTTTCAAGCGGTGAATCAACATGGACTTTACCTGCAATTCGTGAAATTCCCTGTCCTTCCAGAAATAGAGCTGCAGCTTCTTTTTCACTGCCACACACATCCGCAACACCTCCTCACCAGTCTCTGTGTGCTGGGAAGAGACACCCAGAGCAAATGAGGATGTGTATACGATGGCTCCACGACTGAGTGACCACTAAATGAGAGACTGCCTACCTTGAAATGGCTACGAATCTGAAAATCCCCTGTAATACAAAGTTACCCTATCAGACAAGCTGGGTGGAAGAACACCATTTTTCTAAAATGTACTTAGAAACAACAGGCTGAGGAGCACTTCCTCCCTGAGGGCTGCCAGTCAAAGGTCCCAACCCCAGCACATCTCTTAAACATTCATAATTCACACGGAAAATCCCAGGGCAGGCCTCCACCTATGCAAACGCTTCCTCTTTTTTTCTTAAATGTTTCTCACTCATGGATGTCAATATCTGCTGGTCAGGGATCAGCATGTGTCAGTGACACTTTTAATCCTTAAAGGAACAGGGGAAAAGAAAATGTCTAAACATAAAGCAAAGCAGTGTCAATGTAGACCACAAATACTAAAAAGTGATCAAGCTGAGTAGAGGGTAAGGCAGATTTTGAATAATGTAAGGAGGATAAATTTGGAAAAATTAGGAGAAATGTCTTTCCTGAATAACAAAAAACACCCTCAAGACAAAGAAGACAATAATATGTTCAGAACAAGGTCAATATAATGTCCTATAGTTATGCCAATGATACTCATGGTACTGTTAAGTCTGGATTTTCCCCATAATGGTTTGTCCATGGCAAATGCTTTTTTTTTTTTTAATGTTGATTCATTTTTGAGAGACAGAGACACAGGGCAAGTGGGGGAGGAGCAGAGAGAGAGAGAGAGAGAGAGAGAGAGAGAGAGAGAGAGACAGAATCCGAAGTAGGCTCCAGGCTCTGAGCTGTCAGCACAGAATCCGATGCGGGGCCTGAACTCACGAACTGCAAGATCATGACCTGAGCTGAAGTTGGACCTTAACCCACTGAGCCACCCAGATGCCCCTCCATGGCCAATGCTTTTATCCTGAGTTTGTTGCCTCCTCTGGTGCTCTAATCAGCACACACACAGGGAACCCAAATGTTTCACCTTCTGACCACATACAAAGGGGAAAATTTCTCTAATACAATCCAAAATCAAACATTTTCTTTGGATCTCTGCTGGATTTGGATATCCATGTTATTCTTCCCATCTGATGGTAGGAATAATATAGGAAAGAACGTATTTATCAAAATACAATGTCAAAATTCATCTTGCCTAAACTTACCTCAAGGTCACATGTGAACAGTGATGCTCCCTTTGCCTTTGAAACCGTAGTGATTTGTTGAAATGTCAACAGGTCATGGACATAAATGTTATTTTCTGTTTGGAAGGAAGTATAATAATCCTATAAATTATCATAATTCTCCACACACACGAATAACAAACAGAAGAACCGAAGTGAATGTTGGTTGAAGATGTATCTTTCAGTTTCACTAACAATGAGTTATTCTGATCTATTATCAGAATTACACTCCAAAATGTTTAAGAGGTCACTTCTGTTCCTTTAAATTTGGGCTGGCTTGTGTAAGAGAGCTGTTTCACTAGCAAAGCCCTCTTATACTCGGTCTTCCTCAAGTCTGGAAATTTGTGATGCAATATTTGTATAAGAATTGGCTTTCAAAGCTACTTCCATTAGGAGGCCTCAATAAAAGAAAGGAAATCCTCTGTGGACTTTGTACGATCCCATGATGAGGAATTCTTTTCTAGCTGCAAGCAAAATAATTTCACTCAGGCCTCCTATCTAGTTTTACTCATTAAGACATAGTTACTTTAAATGTTCCTCTCTAAACCTAGAAGCTAAGTTTAAAATTATTCTACCATTTGGGCCCTGGGCTGAACAGTACAAACGTGAGGCAAGTTTCTAGTTCTTTGTTGCCAGTAAAAGGCCTCACTGGCTGCCTTCAATTGAATCTATGGCTTTTCAAACAAGGTCTGAATAGTCTGGCCTTGATCTGTCTCTCCCCTATCTCTTGCCACTGTGTCACTCTTCACCACATATCCTAAGTCTGGTCAGACTGCAGGGCCTCTGCTTAAAATGCTCTGCCTTCTTCTCCCTTCCTATCAAAATTCTAATCATCCACTAGATGATGCTGTCACTCCCATTATTAATATCCACAACATTTTTTATAAATTTCCATTGTAACTTATCACACTGAATCATGATTATTTTTTGTCATTTCAGTCTTCACAATCAGAACATAAACTCAAAGACAGAACCTATGTCTCTTTCAATTTGGTATCCCCAATGCCTAGGGCAGGGCTCAATAAATATCTGCTCAATAGCAATAAATATCTGTGACTGAATGAATGAACAGCACTCCTTGGAGAACAGAGCTCAAGTTTATGAGAGATGCTGTTGTCTTTAATACTCGTGTACCCTGCTGTGTCTGGTGTGGTACAGGTCAGTTTCACTGACTCTCAAATTAACCATGAAAGAGTTAGTCAGGTCACAGTTTTTATTTTTTGACACATGAAATATAACTACAACCCCTTTTCTTACCTAACAAGCTGACCAGAATCTTAAACTGGGAAACCACATGGATCTGGAAAAGAACAAATCATTAGACTCAATTAAACATTTCTGACAGGATTTAACAAAACTTCATTTAACTACAGTACTAAAAAGGGACTTGGGGTACAGGGGTGGCTCAGTCAGTTGAGCATCTGACTTCAGCTCAGGTCATGATCTCGCAGTCCATGAGCTCGAGCCCCGCGTCGGGCTCTGGGCTGACAGCGCAGAGCCTGGAGCCTGCTTCTGATTCTGTGTCTCCCTCTCTCTGCCCCTCCCCTGCGCATGCTCTGTCTCTCTGACTCTCAAAAATGAATAAATGTTAAGGAAAAAAAAAAGGGACTAAAGAGTCTATGCCAATGACAGGAATCTGACTTATATTTATGTGTAATCGCAATTTCTGCTCATTATAGAGGATCTCAGGCACATGATGGATGGACCACGATCTCTGCGTAAGTGGGAGAACAGAGAGCAGAGGATTCAGAGTTATTAAAAATGTTACCGAAGTTCTAGTTTTGACATGGTCCCATAGAAGTCAAATATTCTTGTAGTGACAACCATCACTGCCTACCTGTTGAATCTTTTTGGAGAAGTTTTTATTGGATTTCTCTAGTGTCACTTCAAACCTGTTGCAACCTATAGAAAAGAAACAAACATTCACAGTTCCAAACACAGGGACACATGTAAAACTTAACTATAACAAAAAATGCTGCTCCATACTGTTCTACTACATGAATCTACAAATTCCTAAGACTAGAGGCTAGAGATCTACACTAGAGAGCTCTCTTCACTGAGTATAAGAAGTCACTTTCAATTCTAATTTTAGAACAGGGGGTTTCATGCACCTTCACTTGGCATTGGCAATCATATGATGGAAGTTCAGTGACGCTACAAGGTACTTGTGAGTCTGAAGGTCTTATCCTGCAATATAGTACCTCGGCTAAGTGTTTGTAAAAAGTCACAAATATAAGAACCCAAGCAATGAAACCCAGCCCAAAGCATCCTCAGATCTAGACCAGCTAAATCCCAGCAGCTACCCTATGTTCTGCATCACGGGACAGAGCAAACACTCAATACTAACCCCAGGACTAAAGTAATTTAATACATCTACACTTACTGCCACTTTCAGGAGATTCTACATCTGTTGGCACTGCTGCAAAAAGGGAAGAAAGTTACATACCACAAAAATATGTCATGCTAGCTTTGTGGGAATGACAAAAATATTCAGCCTCAAAAATCACCAACAAGGCAAGAAGAGTAATTATAATTATCATGACAATGACATAACAACAAACTAAGCAAAAACTAGGTGCTGGGTTCTGGGTTTAAAAATTGATGTATATTTGCTAAAACCTCACAACTATTCCAAGAAGTAGGTATTACTGTTCCAATTTCATATGTGAGGCACCTGACAGGTCAAGCAGTCCAGTGAGAAAGCGCCCAGAAGCAAACTCAGGGCTGACTGGAAAGCCCGTGTGCTGAGCCTACACTCTACCTGTCTCCCAGCTTGTGAAGAGACTATTCAGGCTGCTGACCCCAGGCTGCTCCCCACAACTAGTGGGGCCCACACCACCAAAGCTGGTCTTACTTTTTCCACCAGTCCCTCAGCAAAGGAGATGAAGGGACTCGGGAGATTCAAGAGATTCAGAAATGTGCCCTGTATTCTGCCATTATATTTCACAAGAAAAAAAAAACCAGCCACTTCACACTTGATACAGAGCTCTATATTTGAAAAGAGCTTTATTTTATTACTTCTAACAATTCTCCTCAAAAGCAGAATTATCTAGGACTGAGGTTCTCAAATTTTTTGGTGTCAAGACTCCTTCACAACCTTAAAAATTATGGAGAATCCCAAAACTTTAATATGGGTTGTAGTTATCAATGTTTACCAGGGTAGAAATTAAGACAGAAATTTTTAGGGGCACCTGGGTGGTTCAGTCAGTTAAGCGTCCGGCTCTTGACTTCAGCTCAGGTCATGATCTCACATTTATGGGTTGAAGCCTCATGTCAGGTTCTGTGCTAGCAGTGTGGGGCCTGCTTGGGATTTTCTCTTCCCCTCTCTCTCTTTCACAAACCCTCTACTTTGACTTTTGGTTTCTCTTCTAACCAGGTGCCTTCCTCTTTTCCTATTTCAAGGGTAGCAGAAGAGTAGCAGAATAAGGTAAAGGGTAGCAGAATAGGCCACCCCAAAATCTGCCACTTTTGTACAGGGATTATTTTGAGCTGAAGGCAATTGAGAAGAAACAGGTGCAAGAAAAGCTCTCTGCCCTCCAATTTGCCTAAAAACAGAGCATACATTTACACAGGTGTCCCTCTACCCCCTCTCTACCAAGGACAGGATTTAATTAGTTGGAGACAACACTAGACCCTCAGCGGCCCACAGAGGATACCAGAGCAATCTACTAACAAACCTTACTAACTAGTCCTTTTTCCATTAGTTTCCCATGTGTGTGTCTTCTAGCAGTTTGCCATCCTAGAAACTCTAAGTCCTTTTCCCTTGCCTTATTGCTTCTTTAAAAATGGTTTGTTCATTGTTAAGATGCTATATAAGCCCAAATTCCAACCAGCCCTTTCAGCTACCCATCACTAAATGCTTCCATGTGTATGTGTAATACACATGTTAATACACTTGTCATTCTTTTGTTAATCTGTCTTTTGTCAGTCCAATTTACATATTCCCACCCAACAACCTAAAATTGGTAGAGGGAAAAATATTCCCCACCCCACACACCTGAAAGATGCCCTTTTTTCCCATGTTACCCTTAATTAAGGCTCCAAAGGGAAGTACTATTACCTTAAGCTATTTACTACAGAAAGTCTATTAGGTTGAAAATTATGAAATGTAGTTTTTTCTAATACAGTCAAATAATGAAAGGGGCAGGGACACCTGGGTGGCTCAGTCAGTTGAGCATTCAACTCTTGATTGTGGCTCAGGTCATGAGCTCACAGTCATGAGATCAAGGCCTCTCCTCCCCCTCTACCCCCTCCCCAACCCCTCCACAACTGTGCTGGGCGTGGAGCTTGCTTAAGATTCTTTCTCCCTTTCTATCTGTCCCCCCGCCCACTCTCACTCACTCTCAAAAACTAAACTAAACTAAACTAAAATAAGACAATTTCATATGGTTCGACATACTTGGGCATTTACAGCAGATTTTTATAGACTCTACAGCTCCAAAGTATATTATCTAAACACATCAATTTTCCATAAAAAGAACATCGAAGTAAAATTATGAAAAGGGAGTGAGGTACTTCTTCTCCCTCAAAGGAAGAAACTCTGACAAAATAAATTTCAAATACTTTTGGTTATTATTCTACATTTTGCTGACAATGTCACATTTGACAGAGCTTTAGTTTTCAAAGTCCTTGCATCTGACCTCAACAATTTTCTGAGACAGACAGGCAGTTTATAGAAGAGGGAAATGACATTGGGAAGGACCTACTCATAGTCATTTAGCCAAGGAGAAGGAAAGCTGAGCTCAAACCCAGGTCTCCTCTCTTCTAGTCCACCCCTCACAAGTTAATAAAACTTTTTAAACCAGTGGTTCCTAATTTTGTTTCCCACCCCCACATCATTCACACAAAAATCTTATACCCATCAGTAATATTTATTTCTGACAGGGAGTCACTAAGAAGTAAGGAGGGGAGGAATGTTCAACCCCACCTACAGGCGGGGGTGGGGGGGTGGGTAGGGGAATAGAGTCTGAAAAAAACAAAAAACCCTGAAGATTTTCATATGCTTCTCCCCACTTTACCACAGTATTACTCTCAACCCCAATGGTTTTTAATGATCTAGGGATCACTGATTTCACAGTTGTATATTAGCTATCAACATTTTTTGCATGAGTAGTAAGCCATCTCTTTCTCAATTCTGGAGAGCTGCTACTTACCAGCATCTTTCCGGATCCTATAGAGAAGAAGATGTCCTTGTTTGGTGCCAACAAGAAGCCATTCCTCTGCAAGAGAAAAGAACTGTGAGAAAGGTCAATCAGCTTTACTAAAACTCTACTTCTTGAGCTGGGGCTTGTAATGAGAAGTCAAAGGGTCAAGAAAAGGAGTTGCTTTTGATAGCAGGTATTTTGCAAAACTAAGGAATATTTATATTCAAGAAATGTTTGAGAACCAACCAATCAAAAAAGCATCATTACTAGACTAGACATATCAGGGAACAGAAAATGTCCCTGCCTTCACGGTTTCAAAATTAAACTGACCAAAAATAGGATGAAAATTTATATAATCATAAAATGGGGAGTATAAACATGAAAGTAGGTCTCTAATGTCAGAAACAAAGCTAAAAGGTACCCTTTGGAGGCTTAATGATTTTATCTTAAGGAAAATTAGAAGTGCCACAGAGTATTAACCTTACAGAATTCATTATCTCAAAAGGCGGCCTAGCAGATCAAAACAAACAACTGCAACTCTCACACATTGTTGGCAGCAATATAAACCAGTACAGTCATTTTGGAAAAAAGTCTGGCAGTTCCTCAAAAACTTAAACGTACAGTTACCATGTGACCCAGCAATTCTACCCCTGGGCATATACATGAGAGAAATGAAAACATATGCTCACACAAAAACTTGGACACAAATGTTCAGAGAAGCAGCATCTGTAAAAGCCAAGAGGTAGAAACCACCCAAATGTCCATCGACTGATGAAGGGATAAGCAAAATGTGGCAAATCCACACAATGGAATATAAGCCAGCCACCAAAAGGAATGAAGTGCTGACATGTGCTACAATAGCAGGGATGAACCTGACATTATGCTAAATGAAAGAAGCCAGACGAAAAAGGCTACAGATTTTATGATTCTATTTATATGAAATGTCAAAAGAGCCAAATCTATACAGACAAAAAGATTAGTGGTTGCCTAAGGCTGATGGGCTTATAGGAAAATGAGGGAGTAAAAACTAAGGGGTATGGGGCTGATAGGATAATAAAAATGTTCTAAAATGGACTGTGGCCATACTTGTACAACTCTGTGAATGTACTAAAGCCCACTTAACAGTATAGTTTAAATGGGTGAATTGTATGGTATGTGAATCACAGCTCAATAAAGCTCTTATAAGGAAAACAAACAAACAAACAAAAAGACGATCTAGGCCAGTGAGTGGTTCTTTGGTATGTGTCAAAATTATCTGAGGATTTGTTAAAACACATTGCTGGCCCCTGCCCTCAGTGTCCGAGTCAGCTGGTCTCACAGCAGCCCTGGAAACTTGCATTTCTAACAAGTTCCCAGGTGATGCTAACACTGTTGGTTCAAGGACTGCTTTGGAGACACTAAAATGGTCTATGCGAAAAGTAAAGAGGCTTCAAAAGGGTTTAAATAATTACCCTGACAGATGTATATTAACTCATTAAGGTAAGTTAAGCATGTACAGGTACTTCCTCAGCTTTTTGATGTTGTAACAAACATAAAGGTCATTCATTCCTTTCATAAACTCTCTTGATCCTTTACGAGATAAAATATTGGAAAATGGTACAAACAGATACTTTATTGAGAATGTATTGTGTTCCAGGAAATGCTAAGCACATATCATATGTTAACTTCACTAATCCTCATAACTATCCTTTGAGGTACATCCTTCTGATAAAGCCCCATTTTATAAATGAGGAAGTTGAGGCCTAGGGGATAAATAATTTGTCCCGATTCATACATGTAGTAAGATGTGTACGGAAGCATCAGGACGTAACTACATGCTGTGATGTACTTACTAAGGCATCACATGTCAAAAGAATGGATTTTGGCCAGAGGTTGTCTGAACGACACTGGTTATATTTCTAAAAACAGGTAGGGGTGCTCTGGTGGCTCAGTCGGGTAAGCATCTGATTCTTGATTTCAGCTCAGGTCATGATCTCATGGTTTGTGAGACTGAGTTCCACGGAGGGCTTCTTGCTGACAGCATGGAGCCTGCTTAGGATTCTCTCTCCCCCTCTCTCTGCCCCTCCCCCACTGGTACTCTCTCCCTCTCTTTCAAAATAAATAAATAAAGTTAAAAAAAAATGTAAAAACAACAAAAACAGGGGTCAAAAGCCACATCAGGAACATTTCTCCTGATTGGAGAAATCTTCCTAAGGTTGATGTCCTTAGTCTTCCAGGAAAAGATAATGACTCTGTCTTCTTTTATTTTGTGTCGACACAGGAAGTAGGAGAATGTGTGCCTTTTTTTTTTTTTTTTTTGAGAGAGAGAGAGGGAGAGGATGTGCGTGTATGTGCAGGAGAGGGACAAAGAGAATCTTAAGCAGGCTCTATGCCCAGCGTGGAGCCCAACGTGGGGCTTGACTCACAACTGTGAGATCATGACCTGAGCCAAAACCAAGAGTCCAGTACTTATTGGACTGAGCCACCCAGCCTCCCTAACAGTGCATTCTCTCAATGACATAAGAGAAATCAGAAATAACACTAGCTCTAATGGAATGCTGGAGATTTATGTCAGAAGAGAACACAGAAAACAAAAGAATTAAGTTCACAGTGCTTGCTTTGTAAAAGATATTGTGCTCAATACTACTGTATTGAGCAACTGGTAATGCTAAAGTTGATTTTTAGGACACCCACTGCTATTTCAGATGTCAATAAAATGAAGTAGAAAAGTTTTTAACTCACTTAAAACATACATAAAAATCTATAACCAAAAGGCCAACAAAATGTTCACCTTCCCTTCCCACTCTGCTTCCCAAATCCCTACTGTTTTTCTTTGTGTCTTTGAGAAACCTATCTTTACACCCAGGTCTGCAACATCTATCAATTTCACCTCTGTAAGGTACCTTGCAACAGCCGTATCCCAGGTCTCCAGTAACCCCTGTGATGGCCTCACCGGTCTCCCTATATGTGTCCTTCCATGTTTGCTATAGACAGATAGCAAACCTTAGACAGATCTGTGATACTGTCACACTGGGGCTTAAACCTTCATGAAGCTGCACCACTAACAAATGAAGTCAAACTTGTAAGCATGACATTCAAGAGTCTACTTTCCATTTTTATTGCAATGTTTACTTGCCAATAGATGTTTCTTATCAAATGCCTACTCTATTGGTCATAAAGTGGAATCAGACAAATTCATTGTAAATAAATAAACAAATAAATAAATAAAAATTTTAATTGAGATTTTATTTGGCCCTTTTCACGTTTTCATTTGAAGGTGCTGGAGAAAAATGCATTTATCATACATGCAAAGTATTGTAACAGCTTTCCTTTATATAGTAAAAGCAACACACACACACACACACACACACACACACACACACACTGCTAATACTCAAACTCACAAGGGAAAACAGTGCATCATCCAGATGTGATAATGGCACAGAATCTTGAAGAGGCTTCATTTGGTTTTGGAAGTCAGTGGGGGCTCAGGTGACCAGAAGACCTGACCCATGTTGGGCCTCCACATTCTATGACATGTCATCTTATAATACAATAATGGATACAAAACAAAGAGAATGAGAAGTCTCCAGAGCAGGCTCAAAATTTGAGTAGACAGTCCCTTCTGAGACCCAATACAGCAAATCAGAGAGTGGGACACACTACATAAACGGTGTATTCTGTGGATAACACATACATAAACAGATGTCAATCAGCCCTAGAAAATTCCTGACAGACTAATCCTGAGCCACAAGTTTGGAGCTTATTCCTCCTGGGAAGTGAGGAAGTGCTGAGCCCTCTTGCTCATAATAACCCTAATGAAGATCTGTCCAACAGTGCAAACCCAGCCCAAGCTCATAGGATATATAATTCCATTCCTGGCCCTATGCTGGCCACTGCAGGGAATACAGAAATGGAAAAGGTAGTGGTCATTTTCCTTTTTTTGGGGGTCATAGAGCAAAGAACAGTGTTTCTTAAAGCATAATCCTGATTAGCTATATCAGAACGACTTAAACTTATTAAAAATACACATTCCTGAGTGCTGATCTGATTTAGATACAATAAATTCTGCAAGAGTGACCCAAAATCTGCATTTTTGAATTCAATTTTTTAATTATACGACACATTTATGTAGTTTCAATGCTAAAACTGTGGGAAGTCTAGCTTCCATTCTTGTCCACTCTCTCCTGTCTGCTACAGGCAACCATTTTAGTCCTTTTTATCTTTCTATTGTTTCTTTGGAAAATATAAGAATGACTGCATATACACACATACACACACACACACACACACACACACACACATTTGCATTTTTCTTTACAGGTTCTGAATATATATTAAAGTTTGGGTACCAGTGTCTAGAATAAGACATGATTTACTGGATATAGGACCTTGGAAAAATTACTTAAATTCTCAGGTTATTCCTCTGCAAAATGCAGTTATTGTTTCATAAAAGCTTAATACAGACTAGTACTCAATAAACGGAAGCTATTACTATTAATATCATCATTCATTCATCAAACATAGGTTTAATGAACACCTATTATGAAGAGCTATTCTAGGAACTATAAAGCAATATACAAAACAGAGTTCCTGCTCTGAAGGAACTTCTATTCTAATATGGAGTGAAAGAGACAATAGTATAATATAAAACAGCACTAAGTAGCAATCCATAATAAGAAGAAGGATAAGCCTGAGTAAGAGAATAGCACATTGTCTTTTATATAGCATAGTTGGGGAAAGAAAGTCTTGCTGATTTATGTGGCATTTCAGCAGAGACCTGAAGGAAAGGAGGAAGGAGGAAGGAGGAAGGAGCAATGTAATATTTAGAGCAAGAGAGTTCCAGACAGAGGAAAGAGCAAGTGCAAAAGCCCTGAGGTAGGTACATGCTTTGGGTATTATGGAATAAAGAAGACTGTGTGACTAATAGGACAAAGGAGACGGGGTAAGAGCACAGGAGATGGGGTGGATGAGGGGAAGTAACCAGAGGTCTGATGATGTCAGATGTATGAAGCACAGAAAGGGCTTTGGAACTTATTCTAGTTGTGATAGGAAGCTACTGAAGGGTTCTGAGCACTGGAGAGATGTGATCAGATTAAATTTTCAAGGGATCACTCTACCTCCGTGTGGATAAAAGACTGAGAGCAGCACAATAACAAACCTGGTGATCAGTCAGACAACTACTGCAGTAATCCAAATGAGAGAGGTGGTGCTCTCATCAAAGTAGAAACAGTACAGATGGAGAGAAGTGACTGGACTCTAGACTTATTCTGAAAGTAGGGCACACAAGATTTGCAGATGGACTGGATGCAGCATGTAAGAGAAGTGAAGAATGATTCCAAGGCTTTTGGCCTTAGTAAAATAGGTACATAGAAATGTCATTTGCTGAGATGTGGGATGCAGGGGGACAAAGCATGTTTTGGGAGAGTGGAATCAAGAACCGTTGTGGCCATGCTACTAGACGTCCAAATGAAGGTATTTAAAAATCAGACGGATTCTACAACTCTGGAGTTTAGGGAGAAGTCATCATCATCAGCATCCTCATTTCCATTTCCCTCATTTCCATTTCCCAAGAGATGGACTATGGTGTCTCTAAGACATCTTCCAGCTCGAATACTGTCTGGCCCTGCATGATCTGGTTTCTCGAGGTCCTGGATGAATTTTAGGTAAAAAGGGTAACGACTAGAAATAGTAGTATTTACTGCTGCTCAGGTCGGAAAATAGTTTTGAGTCAAGAGTTGGTAAATAGCCTCTTGTAGCCTAATATCTACTGCAGTGTCCTAGGAGGTAACGAGCCCGTCCCCTGCTGGGATCAAGGCAAAGAGCTACCTACCATTTCAAGTTTTAATTTATTTACTCATTTTAAGTAATCTCTGCACCCAATGTAGGGCTTGAACTCACGACCCTGAGATCAAGAGTTGCACGCTCTTCTGAGCCACACAGGTGCCCCAGCCCTACCATTTCAAAACTATCTTTCTGGAAAGCTCAAGTACAGAGAACCTTTACGGTGACAAAGTGGAGTTGGTGAGAGGCTGAGATACATGTACTACTAGTTCCAGAGAGTATCAGTCAAGGATTCTGACAAGTATGGTAAGCAGCTGCATTCATCCTTTTTAGAAGCATATGTCCTAGGCTGAGCTGGGTTCCTCTCTCCCATGTTTCTATATTAAGCAGCATATGCCTCCAGTATCATTTATCTTACATCATAATCCGTTCATATGTCTTTGTTTCTCACTCTGTGTCCTAGGAACACAGGCACTGTTTCCTAATCATCCTTTAAGCCCTGTCTTTAGCAGAGAAACTGGTCCATATACATACATCTAATACATATTTGATGAAAAATTAGGGGAATGTGTCCCTTTGTACAGTGTCAAGTCTTTCATTTTTTACATTTCTTTTCTCCTCTATTTATTTATTTATTTTTAGTGTTTATTTATTTTGAGAGAGAGAGCATGTGTGCACACATGTGTGCAAGATAGGGAGGGGCAGAGAGAGAGAGAGAGAGAGAGAGAGAGAGAGAAAGAGAGAGAGAGAATCCCAAGCAGGCTCCGCACTATCAGACCCTATGCGGGGCTCAGTCCTATAAACTGCCAGATCATGACCTGAGACAAAATCAAGAGTCCAATGCTTAACCAACTGAGCCACCCAAGCGCCCCTCCTCTGCTTATTTTTAATTTTTACTGAGCATTTAATCACAGAAAATGGAGGGTTTCTTGAGATATCCAGAGGAAGCAAGAGTCTCTCCTTAACCCAAGGGACTAAGACAGCTGTGAAGGTGTGATTTTAAAGCCCAAGGCTGCTAAAGGCAAGACAGTGCAAATTAACATGAAGACCTGTAGTGAAAGCACCTTACTGAAGAGGCTGTAAGGAACACTGCAAGACTGACTGGGTGGTACTGTCTGTAAATGATCCAGAAGACACCAGCCACCACCAAGATTCCACCAGGCCCATCTTAGGCACCTAGCCCAGTATAAGATCTGATTAAGACTTCTGGGCCACTTTTTTATGGCCTTTGATTTTTAGCACTTGGACATTAACAAGAAAGACTTAAATTACTTGTTTGGTCTTCGGTGACTGTTATCAGACACAAGCACTCAAAGATAAGAGCATAACGTTCATAACTGAGAGTCAAGGTTTAGACTCCTGAAATCATTTTCATTCTAGAGCATACAGGAGATGCCAGACCCTGTTTTCTGTAATGACCAATCCCAAGAGGATTACACAACTTTTTAATGGGTTAGATTCCATGACAGCCTGGAATGATGCTCTTCTACCCACAGTTAGGTAACTTGGGACATTTTGAATACAAGGCAATCAACCACTTGGCTAAACTGAGTTTAGAACAACAACGTGAGCTACCTAGAAAACTGACAAGTGAACGATGAGTGATTACTAAGAAAAAAGGCATACGGTATTAATGTATTTAATGCCCCCCCAAAATAGTGTTGTCTTTCACCTAGAAAACAACAATCATCTGGACAAGTTCAAGCCCCCGGTAGGTTGAAAACTCCCCAGTGCTTGCTTGCCCCTCCAAACTGAAGACTTCTTGGGAATCGAAATGACCCAAAGCTGAGCACAGTTAATAAGAAAAGTTCAACCTTCAACTCTGTACCGAAAGCAAGGATAAACGTACCTAAAGTCTGGGTCCCTGAGGACTTGACAAACAGTCCCATTTGACCTCGCTGTCTACAATACTATGCCCTCCCTCATCCCATGCCTCTCGGACAGCGTCCGATCGGAGTCCATACAGCCAGACTCCTGTCCACATCCCCAGCCTTGTGAAAGGCAGGAACCGCTTCTGCGCTAAACCCGCCTCGGGCCCTCGGCTCACCCCAGGCAGCCAGACAGTCGATCTGCAGAGGCAGCTTTTCCAGGATCGGCACTGGCTCGAAGGCGTCATGCATGGCGGCGAGAAGAGTCGCCGCAGCAGTCTCACCCGAAGTGTGCGGGGACGGGCCAGGTTTGGGCCTGGGCCGGGAACCAGCCCAAAGGAAGGGCCAAGCGGGACGCTGACCGAGACCCCAGCTACAGGCCGTTTGGCAACACAGCCAACACCGGACTTCCTGCCGGGCTAAGCCCGCCCCTTCCGCAGCAGAAGCCCACCCCTTCCGCGCAAACTCCTAACGCTCTTTCGAGGAACGCGCCGGCGCTAGGCTTCCCACCTTCACCCTAGACCCAGAACTTGTGTGTCATGGAGCCTGATTAGCGACGGGGCTTACCTAAAAGGCGGGGAGGGGCGGGGAAGGGCAGGGAGGGGCAGGGAGGGGCAGGGAGGGGCATCTTGGAACGGTCTCAGACAGTGTAGCACGGTGGTGAGTTCGGGCTTTGGCGTCACTTAGTCGGGATGGAGACCATTTAGGAAATTAGCCTTTGTTTCTTTATCTGCTAAAGGATGGTAGTGTTCCACACTAACTTGGTGTTGTGGACATTAGCAACTCCTGACACACTCTAAACACCCAATAAATGGTGGTTTTTGCATTACCATTATAATCCCAACTTCAACTATTTTACCCTTTTTTTTAAAGGTTGTTCTAGGCCAGTGGTTCTCAAAATGTGATCCCTAGACTAGTAGTATCAACATCACCTGGAAACTTAGTGGAAATGCAGCCTAAGGCCTCATTCCTGCCCTACTGGATCAGAAAATCTGGATGGGGAGGGGGGTGTTCAGGGGGTCCAGCAGTCTGTGCTTTAGTAAGTCCCCAGAGTGAGTCCATGGACTTTAATGTTTGAAAACTACTGCAAGAATGAGGTGTATCTGGCAACCCCCCCTCCCCCCCCCACACAAAGAATATAGCAGGTAGGTCATTAAAGCATTTGAGTTTAAAACAGAAGTCTACGATAAGTAAAAAAAAAAAACTGGCCTTGGTCACTTTATTTTTATACAATGTCAGTTTCTTCACTTGTAAATTAGGATTACTGTCCCATCTTTACCAAATGCTGTTTCTGATAATCCAGTGAAATACTTTCAAAGTGTCAGTATTAACACAAAAACTGCTAAATGAATCGAGCATTATGGGTGATTTTCACCATAGAAAATGAACACCTTGAAAATATAGAACTGCCAGCTGCTGTCCTCAAAGAAGGCCTGATACCTAGCAGTTTCAGGCCCAAGGACTAAGACCGATATAAACTCTCAGGTAATATGTCAATGTAACAACTATAAATTACTTCTGAACCAGTTCTAAGAAATGATACGCTGTATGTAATCACAGTGCCATAACCCATAAGAGAATGCAGAAAGAATTATCAGGTACAGTCTACAAAATTTGTTACTTTACACTACTGCTTAACACCTTAAGATTTTTTCCCTAGTCTTAAGTCAACATCTAACCACCCTCAAAAAATATTTGACCAACTATCTTGGTGCATTATAACTATTATTCACTTGTTAAGTGTCTCTATGGAAGAACAGCACACAACAGTACCACTAGCCCTTTGCTAATGGATTAACCTGAGAATATAGTCAGTTCTTCATATGTTCCTTAGAGATACCGCCTAGGTGACTTTTTTTTTTTTTAAATCACCACAGCAAAGAGCTATACAGAGATGTCAAATAAATGTAAACACTTCCACTATAGTATGAGTTAGTAAGATTGTGGTCATGTGGTCAATGGTTTCAACAGATAATAAGACAATGTAGAGTAAAAACCATGGAAGGAAAATTCCCACAAGAAATTGGGAGAAAGGATGGTCTTTAGAGAAAGTCTGAAAAAAATGAGGAAAATATATTAATTTTGTTAAAATTTTTTATATTAAAAAGTGGCATGAACTTTCTACGTAAAACAAAAATCTTGGGAAGGCAAAATTGGACAAAACCATTAAAACAAATATAGTGCTTCAAATGAATCCCATCACCTTGTGATGTCTCTCATAAACAGTCTCTAAACCAACACCAGGTATAAGAACAGTCGATCCTAAAGAATGAGCAGCAGTCCAGGGCCTCCACGCTACTTCATGCAGGAAAAACTGTTTCAATTAAGCCAGAAGGACCTGTTTCCTTTGTATTAGCTCCTGCTTCCTAAGCATTACAGTTCCTTTAGCAGGGCACTCATTCACAAGCACTTAGACGGAGTGCCTCTCTGCATCTAGTGCAACACCCAGTGAATGGCACGAAGGCAAACAAAGCACTGCCTAGGACTCCGCAATGCCACCGCCCTTGGAGGCTTACAAAACAGTAGTTAAAAGTTCTGGAGTGTGCACCACATTGCCAGCAATGGGATGTGTCACAATAGCAGATGTCAAGAGTTAAGCTAATATTTCTCTCTAAAGTACATCTGAGATAGAAAAATCTTTAATATACACCATTTGTAAACAAAATTGCACTTGATTTTTTTTTAAATGATCTGAATCATACTGTAACAGTTTGCTTCTCTCTTACATACTCTTTTGTTTTTGTTTTAAATCATCCATAGAACCATGGCTCCTTAGCTCGGGACTCTTTTTTTCTCCAAATTACCTCTGTAAGATGTAACCTTGGCTTCTCAGGAAATGGAAAGGTAATTGATAATTTCCCCCATCACCTATGTAACTCTCTAAATAAATAAAAATTATAGGCAGTTGCTCCTGGAGATTACATATTATGGCGTTGATGTCATAGTTCTTTAGAAGATGTTAAACTTTTTAGTTTGACAGATTAAACAATTTAAACGTTATAGAAGGTTCAGGAACAACACACATAAGTTGCATAAACATCCATGTCAGGGTGTGGGAGGGAAAGGGGCATCAATGTTGTAAATAAAAACTTGTAGATTTTTCTTGTCCTATGAACTTGTTTTCAGTAAGATGTTCTCCTTGTTCTGACACCTCTCACCAGCTCCAATGCACAAAGGTCAAGGAATAGATCAGGTTTCACTGCCTCCTTTAATTCCATGGAGGAGTGTAGAAGATTGACACAGAAGCTGATCTCTTCCGAGTTACTACCCATCTTCAACTGCACATCTTCCCATTCTTTACTCCATTTTGGACCTTTCAAAGTGTGTGATCATTCGTTCCTAGGGGGAAAAAACGTCTTTTCTAAGCATATTAATTTTAAATGGTCTACATTCCAAGTATCCTCTATAAAGAGGATGCACACACACATTTCCCACAAGTACTTTTGCTTATGTCCACTAAATATTTAGAAATGGTTCCTATCTATGAAGATTTTGAAACACACAGATGCCTAGGCCCCACTGGAAATCAACTGAATCAAAATTTCTAGGTTTCTGGACACCAAACCACAGATCAAAAGGAACTGTATCTTTCTGAGTCAAATAAGATGATTAAACAAATATTTACTTAAGATTAAGCTTAAATGGGGGCACTTGGGTGGCTCAGTTGGTTGAGCGTCCAGCCCTTGATTTCAGCTCAGGTCATGATCTCATGGTTCTTGAGTTTGAGCCCCGCATTGAGCTCTGTGCTGGCAGTGCAGAGCCTGCTTGAGGTTCTCTCTCTCCCTCCCTCTCTCTGCCCCTCCTCCACTTGCTCTCTCTTTCTCTCTCTCAAAATAAATAAATAAACTTTAAATAACTCAAAAAAAAAAAAAGATTAAGTTTTAATGAAAATGTGGACCTCCTCTGATTCAAGAATTTAACTTGAAGAAAATGTCAAGGATGTGGGCAAAGATTTAGCCAGAAACATTTCTACTGCAAAACTCAAAATTATAACAAAACAGAATTAAATGTTCAAAAACACAGGACTGTTTAAACAAAATATGGTATATCCTTAAAATGAAAGATTACACATTCATTAAAATTACACTTGACGAAAAAGTTCTAGAGATGTGTTGTACAACAATGTGCATATAGTTAACACTATGCACCTGACAATAATTAGGATGGCAGATTTTATATATTTTCATAATTTTTCTAAAAATCATGTTAAAAATTAGGTCTGATTAGAAAACAGTATTTATATATGCCATTTCAATGAAGAAAATTAACATGTTACCATTAAATTTCCTCTTATGTAATTTTTCACCTTAGAGTTAACATTTTTCATTTTGTGTTGTTTCACTTGCTAAAAGCACCTATCACCAATTTATCCTGAACTGTAACAGAAGTGTAAATACTTTTTCAATATGATCAATTACATCAGCCAATCTATCCTTTTTATTTTATTCTTAGAACTACTCCTCCTGAAGCTCTCTGGTCTGCTCCATTCTGGACTGGATGCCCTCTAAGACTGTCACCCAGCTATTGCTCTTGGAGTTTCTTACATCATCATCCTGGGAGTTTATCCTTGCCCCTCTGTTGGACCCTTTATTTCCTGAATCCAAAGTCTTTCTCTTTTTAGTTCTCTCAATTTATAAAGAACATTTTCTATTACTTTCCTGAGAAAGCACATATAGAATGTTAATTATTTTATTTTTTGCATGACTGAAAACATCTTTATTTTACCCTCATACTGACAGTTTAGTTGAAAATACAATTCTAGGTTGAAAATGATTTTCCTCAGGGGCCTAGGTGGCTCAGTTGGTTGAGCGTTCCATTTTGGCTCAGGTCATGATCTCGTGGTTTGTGGGATCAAGCCCCACGTGCTGGCAGCTCAGAGCCTGGAACCTGCTTCAGATTCCGTGTCTCCCCCTCTCTCTGCCCCTCCCCTCCTCGTGCTCTCTGTCTCTCTCAAAAATAAATAAACGTTAAAAAAAAGAAAATAATTTTCCTCAGAATTCAAAGACATTGTTCTATTAACTTCTAGCTTCCAAAACTGAGGCCACAAAGTCTGATGCTGTTTTGATTCCTGGTCCTTTAAAACTTGTTTCTCTTGTAATTCATTTAAGTTCTTAGTTCTTGAATAGGTTTTTCACACAGGGAAATATGAACAGATAGGTGAAGTCGATATAACCAAAAGTACTGTAATAAACCTGTAGTGAACTGCCCAACTGGGTTTCACATACTCAGCCTTCTTTGATTGAAACAGAGCGATGGCTAGAGAGCTAAAGTCAAAAGGAAGCCCTGAGGGCAAACTATTAGCAGAAGCCCACAACAGGGAGATCTAGGAACTGCAGAATATACCACAGAAAGCAAAGTGTTACAAAGATAGGTTTAATTCTAAATGGTAGAGTTCTCAATTATTTCAATGCATAGAACTGCTAAGGAATTTGACATTGTATGCCGCATCACACAGCAAGTCAGTGGGAAATGAACAATTTTTCTTAGCAGCCAATCCAACAAAGTAAGTTGGATTCAGGCAGATGCTTTCAAAGGACATTCAAAAATCAAGGGATACTAGAATAATCTAATATTCAGAACAAAAGACCTGTCCTCAAATCTGATCATAAAACTTTGGAAAAGAAATAGGGGACAGGTACAGAAAGGAAACCTTCTTGAATAATATCTGGGTTCTAATATTGGTATTTCTATTCTCATCCTTTTTCCACTATACCAACTACAGCCCTTCAGGCCGTTACCGAGTCAAATAAATAAAATTCCCCTGAACAAAGGACCTATGATTCCCTATTAAATCATGAGACCCACAGTTTATGCACATGATTTGATTACTAACCTCATCTGAATCCAGAAGGGCTGGAAGTGCTCTGCAGAGAGGAAAACACCAAAATGAACAACGTAAAGTCATAAATGGTTCATAAAGGAAATTATGAATACAATTTAAAGCCCTTTCAATAATTAAGATCTGCATCTTATTAATGGGCACTTCAGGGGGAAAAAAGCAAATATGAAACAGAAGAGTTACTGGAATTGTACAGAGAAAAACCATGTCATGCACTGTAACAGGGCCAATATTTAATTAAAAATATAGTCATGGAACTAAAAAATCTCAAAAGGATTATCCCAATGATTTTGGGAAGGTGTACAGCTAAATCTTTCTAAGCAGAAATGTCATCTGAACATATAATCCTGATTGTTTGTATATCATTCCTTATTTTTAACATCTTTTTAACATTTTTAATATTCTTTAATTTTCTATTAGCATTCGCATTAGCATGTTCTTCAGCTCATTTACTTAAAATAATAAAAGTTATACTAACTGAAATAGGATTCTTATGATAACAATTCAAAAACTTACACATCTGTCACAGAAGAAGGAACATTCTCTTCTACCCATTTCAAATCATCTTCCTGCTGGAAACATACAAATACCAGTGGTTACTAAAACGCACCAGATAATACATGTCAAGTAAGGATCTAAAGAGGTCTCAACATTTTTAAACTTAGTCTTTTGAGAATTCTGAAGTAGTATATTCACATTAACAACTGGGACTGCTAATAATTTAAAAAATTATATAGTCAATACTTTAAAAAAATCCATGTAAGTGTAATATAAGTATGTAAGTGAAATATAAAATTGTCTTTAAATGCTTTCTTCTCAATGTTCTAATACCTAAGAGTTTGCTTCCTGTAAGTTTTGCTCCTTAAAAGTGAGATAAATTCTAAAGCCCTTAATGTAGACTGCATGCATAGTTCTAAAAAACAAACAAGAAACTGCTGAATGAAAAAAAATCTTGATCTTTACTACAAATAGCATCTTAGGTTAACAGGGCTATAACTTCCATTGATGAAAACAATTAAACAGAACCATCAGACTAGTCTGAGGTGCCTTTTCAGGACACGGTAACAAACCAACTAGGTTAAAGATAACTTGATCTTAGAATGAGAATCACTTACTGTTTCTGTTTTTAAAAATGTAAATGTAATATATATTAAAAGATGTATAAAGCAAGCTTAATTACCGCATAGATCTAAAAAATCATTAAGGCCTGTATACAATTACTTACTGCTTTGTTTACTTTACTATTTCCATTTGGTTCTTGTTTAGTACTTCTCATTTTCATTCCTTCTGCAGAGGGAAAACGAAGTAGATGGGTTAAGTGTATCAGAGACCAGCAATAATTTCAAACATGGATTCAGAACTTTAGGTTTATGGACCCTGATTTATACAACAGCTTTTTCTCTACTTTTATGCTAGAAGTTCAAAGCCAAATTTCCAGCTCATCCAGTAAGCAAAGTGTACATTTACTGTGCAATTATTCACTGAATTTACCATGGCTTCACCTTAATATTTATACCCTTACTTTTGATTCCCCCTAACTTCACCACATACCAAATTGAGAAACAATTGTACAACAGTTGTAAAATAATAAACTGTATCAAAGTATCTTGATTTTGATACTCACAAACTGTTATATTTGCTTTACTCTATTTCTAAAAACCAGAAAATAATATTTAAAGCGCAAATCAATTTTATCACTACCAAAGCTTTCTTTTAGCATAGGTTCTTTTTGTTCATCTTCTTCCTCTTCCTCAGACAATGGTGAAAAGGCAAACCTGACAACGGAAAGAAACAAATTAGAAAACTACAAGAAATGCTACACTCTCTAGATTTTACAGACCTTATTACTGAAGCTGCAATCAGTCATTCATAAAATTATTTTAGTGAAACAAAATAATTCTTCCCCTTCAGAAAGCTCTTATTTGCCTTTATTAGCAAGAGAAGCAGGACAGTATCACATTTACAAGTGCAGGCTCAGCCACATACTACCTGGGACTTGAGACAAGTTACTTATTCTCTGTGCCTCAGTTTTCTCATCTGAAATTGGGGATAAGACATTACTCATAGAGGTGTTTTATAAAAAGTAAACAAGTCATTTCAAAAAGTGCTTAGAACAATACCTCACATGGTAAAGCATTTACAAGCATATATTACCAAGAAGAGGAAAGTAAATTCTCATGTAATTTAAAATCTCAGCCTTTCAATTTGTAGTTAAGAGACAAAGTCCTGACCTTGTATGTACCAGGTAATTTAAAATCTCAGGTTCCAAGTGGGGAGTTGAGAAGATGAAGGCTTCATCTGGTACATCTAAGATATCTTTCCTTTACAACTTCCAAGAGATTCAGCAAAGCAGCTGCCAGACAGATATCTCCTAGAAAGCTTCCACTTTGAACTCACTCTGTACTTACTGTTGTCTCTTATTTTAATTCTACTTTGTTTTTAAATCACCCTTTCATGAATTAAAAAACAAAAACTCCACAGAACTCTTTAAAAGCTAGGAGTAACAGGGAACACCCATAACCTATTAAAGGATAATTAGCAAAAATTAACACTAGATATCAAAGTTAATAATACTTGAAAAGCACTTTTTAAAATTCAGAATAAAATGAGGAGGCCCACTCTCAATGCCTCAGTTCAATATTATACAGGAGAGCCTAACCAACAAAGGAAACAGTAATGAGGCAGCAGTGTTAGTTGGAAAAGAAAGAGTAACATTGTCATTACTTTCAATAACAATCAATCTAATGGGGAAATCTAGAAATTATCAGAACTAACAAGACAACATATGAAGGTTGATGGATATGATATATAAAAATCAATAGCATTACAAGGCTCTTGGCTGGCCCAGTCCATAGATGATGCAACTCTTGATCTCAGGGTTGTGAGTTCAAGCCATGTTAGGCACGGAGCCTACTTAAAATTTGTTTCAGGTCATGATTTCACGGTTCTTAGGATTGAACCCCACATAGGGTTCTGCGCTGACAGCATGGAGCCTGCTTGGGATTCTTCCATCCACCCCTCCTTCCTTCCCTCTTTCCTTTTCCTTCCTTTCCTTCCTTCCTCTCTTCCCTTTCTTTCTGTCCTTTCTCTCTCTCTCTCTCTCAAAATAAACGTTTCACTCATATATGGAATTTGAGAAACTCAACAGATGAACATAGGGGAAGGGAAGGAAAAATAACATAAAACAAAGAGGAAGGCAAACCATAAGAGACTCTTAAATACAGAGAACAAACTGAGGGTTGCTGGAGGGGGGTGGGTTAAATGGGTGACAGGCATTAAGGAAGGCACTTTGCCGGATGAGCACTGGGTGTCAATATGTAAGAGACGAATGAATCACTGGGTTCTACTCCTGAAGCCAAGACTACACTGTATGTTAACTAACTTGAACGAACGAATGAATATATAAATAAATATTAAAAAATTTAAAACAATCAATAGCATTCCTACATTTTTGCCAAAGCCACATGTATTATTTTAAAAGGGTGCATCCATAAGAGCCATAAAAATTTTTAAATATTTTAACAAAAGTTATAAAACAGGGGGGCCTAGGTGGCTTAGTCAGTTGAGCATCCAAGTCTTGATTTTGGATCTCATCATGATCCTAGAATTGTAAGACTGAGCTCTATACTAGGCTCCACGCTGAGGGTGAGGCTCTCGGGGCGCCTGGGTGACTCAGTCAGTTAAGCATCTGACTCTTGATTTCATCTCATGTCATGATCTCATGGTTCCTGGGATACAGTCCCACATCACAATCACCGCAGAGCCTGCTTGGGATTCTCTCTCTCCCCCTTCTCTCTACCCTTCCCTTCCCGCCCCCCCTTCAAAATCAATAAACTTAAAAAAAAAAGTCTCCTCTCTCCTTCTGCCCCCTTCCCTGCTCATGCTCTCTTAAAAAAAAAAAAAAAAAAAAGTTATAAAACATAAAGCACTGAAAAGATTAAAAACAATAGGACATACCATATGCAAGGATGGAAAAAATATATGTAACTTCCCGAATTAACCTATCAATTCAATTAAATTCTAATCAAAATCCGATAAAGGTTTTCCTACAATTAAATAAACTAGTTAAATATTTTATTAAAGAGAAAAGACCCAATAGCAATGGATATTTTCTAAAAAAGAAGATTAAGGGGGAAGACACATATGAAGACTTATCAGTAAACTAAGATAATTTGAGAAAGTGTACTACTGATGTAGGATCAGAGAGAGAGAAAAAAGCAGAATAGAGAACTCACAATTAAACAATTCTTGATGAATAAAAGCACAACTGTGAAATTTTGAAAAAATCATAGAATAACTATAGACTTCACCTTAAGCCAGGAAAAAATTTCTTAGACAAGACACAAAAAAATGGGGCACCTGGGTGGTCCAGTCAGTTGAGCATCCGACTCGGCTCAGGTCATGATCTCTACAGTTCATGAATTTGAGCCCCACACTGGGCTCGCTGCTGTCAGCAGAGAGCCAGCTTCAGATCCTCTGTCGCCCTCTCTCTGCCCCTCCCCCGTCTGCACACTCTCTCAAAAATAAACATTAAGAGGCGCCTGGGTGGCTCAGTCGGTTGGGCGTCCGACTTCGGCTCAGGTCACGATCTCACGGTTCGTGAGTTCGAGCCCCGTGTCAGGCTCTGTGCTGACAGCTCAGAGCCTGGAGCCTGTTTCAGATTCTGTGTCTCCCTCTCTCTCTGACCCTCCCCCGTTCATGCTCTGTCTCTCTCTGTCTCAAAAATAAATAAACGTTAAAAATAAATAAATAAACATTAAAAAGAAAAAAACAATGGGAATGCAAGCTGGTGCAGCCACTCTGCAAAACAGTATGGAGGTTCCTCAAAAAACTAAAAATAGAACTACCCTACGACCCAGCAATTGCACTACTAGGCATTTATCCAAGGGATACACGTGCTCTGTTTCAAAGGGACACATGCAGCCCCACATTTATAGCAGCACTATCAACAATAGCTAAAGTATAGAAAGAGCCCAAATGTCCATCGATGGATGAATGGATAAAGAAGATGTGGTATATATATACAATGGAGTATTACTCGGCAATCAAAAAGAATGAAATCTTGCCATTTGCAACTACGTGGATGGAACTGGAGGGTATTATGCTAAGTGAAATCAGTCAGAGAAAGACAAAAATCATATGACTTCACTCATATGAGGACTTTAAGAGACAAAACAGATGAACATAAGGGAAGGGAAACAAAAATAATATAAAAACAGGGAGGGGGACAAAACAGAGGAGACTCATAAATATGGAGAACAAACTGAGGGTTACGGGAGGGGTTGTGGGAGGGGGGTTGGGCTAAATGGGTAAGGGGCACTAAGGAATCTACTCCTGAAATCATGGTTGCACTATATGCTAACTAATTTGGATGCAAATTTTAAAAAATAAAAAATAAAACAAGTTAAAAAAAAGACAAAATATACAATACATAAAGGAAAAAAATAACAAATTTGACTCCATACTTCCAACTTTTTCTATGGCCAAAACACCATTCAATTGTTCAAAGATAAACTAGAAGAAAATATCTGGAATGCTTGGAACAAAATATTGGAATCTAAAATATATAAGGAATCCCTACAAATCAATATAAAAATGATCAATAAGCTGATAAGGAAAAAAAGTCAAAGATATAAAAAGCTGACTGGCAGAAGAATAATATGACCAGTAAATACATAAAGACAAAAATTTAGTCTTAAATGCAACAAAAAATACAGTGAATATTCTCATTTACCAGATCTGCAAAAATTAAATAATAGGGAAATAGGAAGGTAGAGGAGAGAGCTCCTCTCACACAATTGTTGGTAGATACATAATTTGTTTCAGATTTTTTTGAATGCAATCTGATTTTAATACGTGAAAAATTATAATATGCATATCCTTTATCCCAACAATCTCAAGTCTTCTCTATTTTTCTCAATTTTCTTAACTTTTTTTCAAAGAATACAAACATTAAATGCATAATACGAAAAGACAGGCTATTTTCATGGGATAAAAAGATGTCATTTATCTCACACACACAAAAAAAATGTCACTTATTTTCTTTCTAACTCTTTTATTGATATGTCTGATTATAAAATTATTCGTTTAGTTATACTGCCTCATCCTTTCCTTCTTTGGTGATATGGTTGGGTAATATAAGCTCTTAACCATCTAAACATAAATGGGGGTGGGGGGGTAGCGTACCAAAGATATAGATATTCACCAAATAAAGATAGCCAGTTTCTAAATAACTGAGATTTGCCAACAGCTGAACAAAGCAAATTCACATACAGACTTTTAATTCCCAAGTCTGTCACATAAGTTTTCATTTTACCCTATTGTTACAAAGTAAGCTGGTCTACTGATCATAAAAATTGTTCTTTCTTTCCCAACACTAGACAGATGAGACCCTCATTAAAAGTGTCACAATCTATGTACTTCCCTTCTTTACTCATATACATACATATTACCAGAACATGTCAGAACCGAAAATCACCTTGTATCAATTGATTCAATTCCCTCACATTATATGAAGAGGAAACTAAGGCCCAGAGAAGTGAAGAGAGGCAACATGCCAAAAGTCACAGTGCAAATAGGAGAGTTGGACAGGAACACACTTCTCTGGATTCCAGACCCAGTGAATATCCTTTCCAATATATGACATGGCCTGGACACTGTCACCCACTGAACTACCCCTAACTGATGACATGGCCATTCAATGGTTAGCAATGTAAATAAGAAGTGTCCAAGAACCTCTGGTTGTTTGCAGATGGTCGCCAGAGAACCATGATGACAAATAGGATCATGGAGAACAGCAATCGCCAGATGGCATCATCCACCCACAGCTCCCGCCAATCCTACCAAAAGGGGGAGAAGCACATTTTTATACATAATCTTAACTCAATTCACAAAGTCCTTAGCAGAGAACAAGAATCATTTATTTATTCGTTCAACTTATACAAACTAAGGCCCTGCTATGTGCTAGGCACTGTGCTAAGTACAGGGAATAAAAAATAAATGAACACTGTTTCTTCCCTGGTAGTGTTTATTGCTAAAGAAAAGGCACCATACTTTGGTGCTTACACTATGTTTCCTATAGCTCTGAGAATCTTTAGGGAAGGACTTTTATACAAGGTAAGAGAAAGTAACGTTATGTTGTTATTTTTTATAGTTTTCATTTTATTTATTTTTACCAGCTTAGCTCTGGCTTCCAAAGAAATGTTTTGCCAGTCTCTGTGCTCAAATCTTAAGTACAGGACTTCTAGTGAGTAGTGTTATTCACATGTACTTAATGTTTTGGACTCTGGATTTCTTGTTGAAACTTTTTAGTTAAGGAAAGATTGGGTTATGACAAACTATGACGATCATTTATAACGTTCTCTCTCACTGTTGG
Organism: Panthera tigris; assembly: GCF_018350195.1. Lineage (NCBI taxonomy): Eukaryota > Metazoa > Chordata > Mammalia > Carnivora > Felidae > Panthera > Panthera tigris. Next base: position 60,724,510 of record NC_056665.1, on the reverse strand, counting down.
GATATATAGTCAGTCCTTTCTCCCAACGTCTGCCCAAAAAACCCATAAAACAAATCTATCATACTAAGCACAGTGTTAATATAGAATACTTAGGAGGAGAGAAGGATTCTAACCCTCAAGAGTGGAAACCTAACCCTAATTTCCTAAAAGGTATGAATCTTACCATTGTCATCAACATCATCATCTGTGTATAGAACAGTACACTATTCACAAATGCATGTGTTTATAACTCACCGACTGACAAGTCACTATCCTGAACTTCATGGTTGTCCAGATGATAAACACAATAGATGCTAACAGGAAATGAAAAACCTGGTCACGGTATGAATATTAGTTTACATCCCTAATTACATTCTCTGAGTCTAGTTAAGTGGAATCCCACACATCCCTAACTCCCAATACATCACAATCATTTTCTCTGTTATTTTAACACATTTATTCAATACAAATTTACTTACAACTGCTGTAAGCAAGGCCCACAATTCATACTCTAGCCAATTCTTTCTGTAAAGAATAGTTTTGTTTACCATTTGGCTACTTTAGTCATCCTCAGAATTGGAAAAGAAGGTATTAGAAACATGGCTTTTTCCAGCATTATCAATAATATGATTTTTTTTCCTTTTCTTTAGCCTTAGTATAATAATGCTAGTTTTTCTTTGGTTGGTCGGATGCAAAAAGAGGTTGATAAAATGACTGCAAGACAAACAGAACTGTTGGTTCCAATTATAGGCCAGACCTCTCTATTCCTGGTACAAAAGCCAAAAGGCCGGCAAATTAGCCTACATGGGCTATAGTCTATGCTAATGGATATGTGTAACGAATATGTTATGCACGTTTAGTGATATATGTAAAGCCAATATAATAGCAATGTACACTAATCTAAAATCTAAATACAATTCTGTATTTATTTTAATAAAACCAAATAAGCAAATATTAACATCTTCTAAAAGAAATCTAAATGCTGTATGGTACTAGTGCTCACTTGCCTCAAAAAAAAAAAAAAAGAGAGAGAGTATCTCAGAAAAACAATGGAGATAGGAGAGAGATATACCAAGAGTTGAAATTATATGTAGTTGATCTTCACTTATTAAAATAAGTGGTTCTAAACTTTTTTTGTACCACAGACCCCTTTGAGAATTTGACAAAAATGAAAGACAACTTCCCCAAGTGAAATGTACAAAACTGTTTATGTAATTTTAGAGAGCCTACCTATGGACTCTCAGGTTAAGAATCTCTGTTCTAAAAGAACTGCATTTAAACAGCAGGGAGCAAGTCTCCAACTTACCTGCCACTGCCAAGATAAGTGTGTTGGTAAAATGTCGGTACAAAGAGAGTTTTACAATGTTCCTCCGAAGTTTTAACAGCTTCATTGTTTGAGTCAGGCTAATAAATATGTGTTTGCAGGTCAAGGAAATCAACATTCAGAAAAAACAATAAGCTAGTAAACTAATCCTTATATTTCTTTGAGAATCTGGGGTCAAACTGACAGAGTTATGGACACCAGGCCTAACAGCTCTCACTCTCAACCTCACAAATACCCCAAGCCTCACCATGATTAATAAGAAAGTCTTCATTTTCAATGAGACTTAAAGAGAACACAAAACCCAGAGAAAATGAGAATGCAAAAGAGAAGAAAAAATAAGAGGAAAAACATAAAGGAGAAATAAAGATAAGAAGAAGCTTTCTAGAGAAACAAGGAAGAAGAACCAAATGAAAGACAAAAGGAAGAAAATGAAATAAAAATGAGTTAACAGGCAAAAAACGGGAGTTAGCATCCTCTTTCCTCTTTTAAAGTAGTGGCTCTGTTCTCATTGTCCTAGCTAATCCAGTCTGGAGTCACACATTCATGCCCATAACCTCCCACAGTTTATACTCAGTCCCCTTGTGCCATGTTAAGGAACCTGCCATCAGTTGCCTGAGTTATCCTGAATGAAAAGGACCATACAATTACAAACTGGCTGAGAATCCCAGGCAGTTAGGCTCTAAAAGCAACAACCCTCCATTTTCAAGACATTATTAAGTACAAGTTGCTGCACAAAGATAGAGGAGAACTAATGACCAATATAGACGATTACCTGCTCTGATGTTCAACTTTCAGAATGAGGGGCAGATATGAAAGCAAGTGTGTTGGAGCTCACTTCTGCCCTTTAACAGAGCCTTGGCTGCTACCTAATTACCGGGTCATCTTCTTGTATGGTCCAGTCCCTCTCCCCACATCTCTCAATATGCAGGGTAGAGGTTCACAAAGCACCCTTGAAAGATACTGACCTAGAAAAGCTTTGGCCTTTTGGGCCCAGGATACTTCAATTTCAAACATTTTTGATATAGGACAATCCCCCCCAAATTCACAAAATTACAACTTTATTTACATTCAGCCTTTTATAACAGTCACAGTCCATCAAGGCTATAATATCACACCAATTATATATAGGACCAAATAACACAAAAGCCAAAATAAATTTCTAAAAATCCCCAAAAGACAAAAGTCCAAACACCCGAATAATAGGTCAAGTCCCTAATAAACAAATGTTTACTCTTGAAAAGCAAGAAAAGATTATTCAAATAGAAGCTTGTTTGTTATCTGCTGGTTGACTTCTCCTGTAAATGAATCAATATTTATCTCAAAGAACAGAAGTCTTCAAACAATCCCAAGTCTACTTTTAAATTAGAGGATTAAAACACTCCTGTTATCCTGTATGGGTTAAAATCTGCTAAACCTACTTAGAATTTTAAGAGAGTCAAACAACCTGGGGGCATCTGGGTGGCTCAGTTGGTTAAGCATCCAACTTCGGCTCAGGTCACAACCTTGCAGCTCGTGGGTTTGAGCCCCTCATCGGGCTCTGTGCTGACAGCTCAGAGCCTGGAGCCTGTTGCAGATTCTGTGTCTCCCTCCCTCTCCCTCTGCCCCTCCCAGTTTATGCTCGGTCTCTCTCTCTCTCTCTCAAAAATAAACATTAAAAAAATTTTTGCTTTTAAATAAAAAGGAGTCATATAACCTCATATAGTTCCTAAAATCATATTTTAAGAATCAAAATATTTACATAATTTTCGAATGATTTAATAATTGCCAGAGGCTGAAAGAAATAGCAGGACCAGAGCAGTCAGTGATTCTAACACTAAGAGAGATAACATTAAGCCCAAAATTGAAGTGAAATGCTTATTTTTAAAAGAGCCAGAAGCTTTTATCTTGTGCTCAGTCGACAGTCACCAACTCTTACTGCAATTTTTAAAATTAAAAACAAAATAACTGCTTACCTGAACTCTCAGTTCATTAGAATGAAAACACCCTATTCCCAAAGTAAAGAGTAATCAACAAAACCGGTAAAAACCATTTGCAGAAAGATCAATGGAAACCCATCTCCAAGGGGAGAAAATGGACCACCATCAAACAAGCCAATGAGAAGGATATCCACCAGCACAGGGCAGTGTCTAGGAAAGCCAAGGGGATAAAGGCCAAGGAAGCAAGATCAGTCTGGGCCTGCAGACAAAGAAAAAGAGGTGGTGAAAAAGAGATGTCTAGAGAGCACAGAGAAGAAACCAGCACGATTCTGCATTTACATAATCATCTGGAATGATTTTGCATTCAAACTAAAAGAAAATAAGGAATATTTTGTACCTACACCATTCTTCCCTTCTGACAAACGATCACATTGAATATACAGCTGTAAGCATTTCACACAAACTGTTGATTACAATGTCAATACAATAAAACATGCTGCTAACTAATAAGAGGCAACCACCACAAAACTCCTAGCATGCTAAGATCCATGTTAAGAAGTGACACACTAAAAAGCTGTGGTGTTACAAGCCGACATTCCATTCTATCTCCTGTGATTGTGATTTTGGCTACATGTCTAAAAAGACCGTTCACATATTTCAAAGTACTGCAGCATTAATATATTAAGAATTACTAATTTCCAGAATTGTAATATAATGTAAATCTACAAATAAGAGCATACCCCAAAATAAAATGTAAGGCAAATTATCTGTCCCCAAAACTATGCTGTTTGTTTCACACATTTATGTATATAAGCCGCTATTTATATAACCCTGATTGCCCAATCACCAGGACATTATTGAAAGGATATCCATAAAATAATACAGGCATCAATTGATGAGAGGGCCAGGTTTCCTATCAGAGCCAAGGGATAAGAAAAAGACTACAGCAGCGTAAGAAAGAAAACGAAATAGACAAGAGTTAAGATTAAAATTGCTGAAAGTTGAAGGAAATTACATAGAGGACAGTGTGATATGAAAAACAAATATGCATCCATAAAGAGTTTTATTTTACGGGGCAATTTATTGCAAAACTTACAGAGCTCAGTTTTCTTGAGGGCAAAGTCAAATTTACAGTATTTGCCACCATGAATCTAATGGGTTAATGCTGGGAGTAACTTTTAAATAAGTAACTGCTGGAATGACCAAGTTCTTCTTCACATTAATCCACCTCTAACATAAATTTCTTTATCATTTATATTTCAGTGCTTTGGTTCCCTTCCTGGCAAAGGGCATGATTTTATAATCCTTAAGAAGGATGTGAAACATTTAGTTGCATTTTTAGAAAAGCCTTTGAAACTCAAGTGGTGGTTAGCAAAGAGCACTGCCACTTTAAAACAATAAAAAAGATTATGGAGCAAGTACATGATTACCATGTCTGCCCCTTACACAAGAATGAGAGCCCCTGTCTGGGAGGAGGAATAGGTAGCAATATGGAGACAGGAGGGAAAGCATTCATTCCTGGTCACACATTAAACTTACAAAGCTCTAAGAGATTAAAAAGAAAATTTGCATTATACATACATTTTGAAAATCAGAGTTCTAAGGTGACTTAGAAGAAAAAGCCCACAGACATTTCCAATTCACCCTCTCAAGACAAAAACGATATATATGAACTGACCACAAATACTCAGATTAAGCAGTACTGACCCCAGTAACTCTGAGGACCCCTTCCATTCCAGAGAACAAAAGATAGAGGGCTCCTGCTACCACAACTTTGTGAAGAGTGACTCCAAGTCGAGGCCTAAATAGAAGAAAGCAAAGACAAGAGTTGAATACCAACGCTACAAACTCCAAAATAAGCTAAGTAACAGCAACTCATGTTGATTAATACAGGCCAACAAGTTAGCAGAGATAAGCCAGACATACTTGATGTATCTGAGGAAAAAAAAAAAAAAGGAAGAACAGATAGTCTTAAACCAAGAAAGTGAATACCAGAACTTTAGATCTGGCCCTGGTTACTGCATTTAAAGTTTTAAAAAAAGTCATTTTTATTATAGAGAATTTTCAAACATTCAATAGTATAATGAACCCCTCTATATGTATCATCCAGTCCCAAAAACCACTAACCCATGGCCAATCCCGCTTCATACAAGCCTCATCCACCTCCCATCATCCCATATGATCTTTCAGCGTATTTTTTTTTAATCAATAAGGACTTTTTAAAAACATAACCACAATACCATCTTCAAATCTAAAAATTTTAACAATATAAGCAAATATCCTATTGTAACTCATTAGATAACCTGTACAGTTGTAAGCTCAGAATCCAACAAAATATAAAGTCTTCCAAACAGGTTCTTGAAGGAAGTCTTGAATCCATGACATTCAAAATGCCACCCAATCAGAATCTACATTTAAACAAGATCTCCACGTGATTCATTAGTGCACTGTAAGTTTGAGATGCACTGCTGTAAATCATGTCTACCTAAGCCTAAGTGATATTTGTGCTTGTATTTTTTTGTTATATGCTAGCAACGTTCTGTATGGGCAAGGATTTTTCTCCCTACTGTCATATCTTAGAAATCTACTTCCTGGAACATAGGAGGCACTCCAATATTTATTAAATGAATTAAGTAACTTTACAAATGAAACCCACCCTATTCCCCTTAACCCACTGAAAGCAAAACTCCTTTAAATGAATAAATTAAAAGAATTGAAACTCAAGTGTGCCTGGGTGGCTCAGTTGGTTAAGCGTCCGACTTCAGCTCAGGTCATGATCTCGAGGTTCCTGAGTTCGAGCCCCATGTCGGGCTCTGTGCTCACAGCTCAGAGCCTGGAGCCTGCTTCAGATTCTGTGTCTCTTTTTCTCTCTGCCCCTCCCCTGCCTATACTCTGTCTGTCTCTCAAAAACAAATAAACATTAAAAAGATTTTCTTTTATTAAAATTCATTTATTTAATCTCACTTAAAGCAAGACTACTTGAAATAACTGTCTATACCTGGCTAATTCCAACTCCTCTGCTTCTATTTTCTCTCTTGAATTCACTCCAATCAAGCTTTTATCCTAGCACTTCACCAAAACCGTCTTGTTAAAGGTCACTTACATCTCCCATGAAGTTAAACCCAGTGGACTGCTCAACCCTCTTGATACAATCACTCTCTCCTTGAAACAGTCTTCAGGTTTGCTTCTCACCACAATGGTCCTTCTCAACTTCCTCTGGTCTAATTCTATTTCATCTCACTGAATTCTAAAGAATTAAAATTGTTCAAGGTTCAATCCTTTGACCTCTTTTCTACATACACTCACTTCCTTGGTGATCACATCCCAGTCTCATGGCTTTACATAACATCTATATATTGATGACTCCCAAATTCATATCTCTACCCTACTCTCTCCCCTTTATTCCCTTTGGGCATCTAACACCTCCTAATATTCACTCTACTCCAAACTTATTCTATCTAAGGTCTTCCTGAACTCATAAATATCAATTCCACCATTCCTTGCTCAGACCGAAACAGCTGGCATCATCCATGATTCCTCTTCTCTTTCACATCACACATTTGATCCATCAGAAAATTCCATTGGCTCTACCTTCAAAATATACACAGAATCTGACCATATCTTAGGATCTCTTCTTCTAAGTGTACATATAGTTCCCTCACCACCTTGAGATCTCTGCTTAATTGTCACTAAGTGAAGCCTTCCTCGGCCACTGTATTTACAGCTGAAAGCTCCACTTCTTGCTTGGCACTCTCTAAATCCTCCCCCTGTTTTATTTGCTCCATAGCACTTATCACTGAAATAAATATTAAATATTTTACTCAGTTATTTTTATCTTTGTCCCCTCCCTCCACAAATGTAAACTCCAAGTCTTTTGTTTACTTGCTATATCCCCAGGGCCTAAAACACTATCTAGTATATAGAAGGCACGCAATAAAATTTTTTAAATAAAAAGTACATTATTTTCAGACTGTTTTTTCAGACTGAATGACATTCCCATGAAAAACTGTGATTTGCAAAAATATTTTGGAAGATTAGAAGTCACTGCAATTTCACTCTAAAAGTTTGATGTTTTAATTGTCATTCATTATATTGCAGATTTTCCTGCTAATGCTCCTTGAGTTCTAAGAAGTGAAATGAAACACTTTACATTTCCTGGCTTTTATAAATCTACAAAATTTCAGATAACTGTCTTACTGCGGTTCTTACATCAATTCTTTCAGAATTACAATGGGAACCTGAAATACTGATTCAACTTAATCAGCATTTTAATACATTCTTCCATATAAAAAGTTAATACTTACTTGACTATGCCATATCCGAGGCTGACTATGATGACCAGGGTTCGAGCCAGTGAGCGTTTAACTGCCGATAGCAGCTCTGCAAGGATCAGAGCGCCCTGAACTGTGAGAAAGAAGCAGGAAAGGGTGCTATAATCTAGGTTTGGAAAAAGGCGCGACTCTAGAACCAGAACATAGAGCTAGATCTCTAACAGTCGTCAGAATAAGCATTGGGATTATCCTGTTCAAACAGAATACCTCTCTTGCAATTTTTACAAGTACACAAGCTGATTTTACTTACCTTGCTCATGTGAACAGCAATCTGGGTGTGCTCAAATCACCTTCCCTCCCCAACCCTACTTCACTAAAACCTCAGGAGAACATCTCACTTACCTGACAGTTTAGAACACTTAGGAACTTTCCCCCATTTTTAAAAACTGAAGAACACACATTGAAAATATATAAACACATTGAATATATACAGTGAAAAGTACAAAATACACAGCTTTCAAATCATTTTCACATCTACTATTTTCACGCCCTTTCAAAGACAGGGGAAACTAGTAATCTTACGACAATAATCATTAAAACTTAAATGTCTGATGAGAAAGAACCAAAACTATCACAAAAAACTTCAGTACAAAACAATTTCTATCATTACCTGTTCACTTTAGTAAACCTACGCACCCTCCTATTTTCCTGATATTACTGTATTTTACCAGTTCTTGGATTTTAACATCTTTGAAATCAAAGTATGTCCTATAATCAATGGTATCTTACTATTAAATTGGCAGTAATTTCTTTTTCAGATGCACATAATAATGGTGCCTTAAAAATCAAGGCAATTGAGATTCAATGATGGTAATAATCTTACCCAAAATGGCCACTACTATTGTAACTTGTGTATTTCAGTACCATCACTCTTAAATCACTGAACCCATAAGTTATAAGGCTAAAAACAAGAGTCACAATCATGATTATGCTTAAGTTATTCTAATAATTAAGTAACTGAGAAGTCAAAACCATTAATGACTGCTGATCTGAGTTAAACTGTCACATGTCTTACCTGTCAATCATTCACAAACTGGTGAACATTTTTTGGTTACACACCTGATTCTCCTTTGTATCGAATATTCTGAAATTCTGCATAGAAGACAGCTTTCTCAAGCATTCCCAAGAAGATGACAGCACCAATCCAAAACTGAATTCTCAGGAGATCTCTCCAATAGCAGGCAGACCATGCCAGCCACAGAACACCAAACAGGACATATACGATGCACATCACCATGAAAAACTGTCATCCAAATGGGTAAGAAATAAAAGGGAAAATTAGGGCCAAGAGCCAATCTGGAATCAATACGCAGTCTTAAACTATTAAAAAAAAAAAAAAAAAAAAAATTCTACCCTCTACTTTAAGAATTTATCTCGTTGGAGTCCCATATTAACGTAAAAAAATGATCTCCTCTTGGATATTGAGAGACTACCTAAGGACCTATGAATAAGAGTAACCGCTCTTCTGCATTACAAATGCATTTTCAGCTCACTATGTAAAATTACACAAATGAAGATAACACTAAAGAGGAAAAAAATATGGCAGGGTTATGATACATCTGAAGGCAATGAAACATAACAAAGTGGGAAAATTATGAAAGGGAAAAGAAGAAAACCATGAACAAAGGAAATCTGAAAATAGAGTAAGGATATTCCCATAGACACAGACACACATGAGGCAGTGTCATCATTTAGTTACTTTAAATGGGATCAGAAACTATAGGGCTGTAAGAAGTGCCCTGCTTTGGATTCTAGAGAGAATGTGAGATGTGAAATTATCTGTGAGGTACTTTCCAATTCTGAAATTCCACAAGTCATCAATCTTCTCATTCTACAGATGAGAAGACAAGGCACAGAGGAATTCACGGACACTCTGAATGTCACAATCCAGTAAGAAGTACAGAACTACAAGCAGTATTTTCTGAACTGTTCAGGAAAAATTCTTTAAAGAATATTGCCACAAAACATGGACAATCTTTCAGGTTAACTCATGTAATGTTAAGGTTAAAGAATGTAAGTTCACTTACAATCATCAATGGATATTCTTCAAGCGTGAGATATTCATACGGACCCTTCACTTCAACAGTCACTGCCAAAACACAGTCCTCAGAATTAATGTAAAGGATGCAGAAATTAAACAAAAACGTTGTGCAATATTTGATTGATGAAATTAATGAAAATCTCATTGGGTTATTTACTTTTAATCGTTTCAATTCTGGTGAATATTATTTATAGAGCACTCTGAAATTCACGAAGTTTTATATTCTCAAGGTTCATGCCGTGTACCACACAAACGTCCACTCTCTGCTCCAGTCAGTATCCTAAGTGGAAAAGCCCTCTGTTCCCATATACATATCCTTTAAAGACTAGAATGAATGTATTTCCTCCACAAAGCCTTCTGTGAGCTGCCCACTGGAACTATAACCCATCTCCTCTAAATTCTAAACACCTTTCATATATACTTTTTCTTATAACACATCACTAATGTGCTTTGAAAAGTACAGGACTTCATTCCTTCATTCTGCTGTCCTCTTTGTCCTCTATCTATCTTTATCTAGATTTTCCTATTACTTTATTTTTTTTACCTATTTCAATTTTATGTGACTTTGCGACATTAATGTATCATTTTCAGAAGGTACGCAATAAGTGTTTAATGATAGTAACAAGAATTTAAAGACAGATTTGCCTTACTGAAGCAAAACTATGACTATTTTTTTTACTATGATTATTTTAAAATTATAATTGATAAAACTATTTGGATAAATTTTAGGTATAATTAATAAAGAAAAACTGATTTATATGAGAAGTGATATCTATATCCAGAGACAGACTAATAACTGTCTAGTCAATGAAAATTTCCTAATTTTTATCAAGCAAAAAGGACATACCATTGTTAAAAGTAAACCTGGTCCCCCTCACCAAAAAAAGTAAACTAGGTCCAACACTCATATAAATGAGCATCCCACAATAGCAATAATGAAAGTTTTAAAAAAAATTTTAACATTTATTCATTTTTGAGAGGCAGAGAGAGACAGAGTGTCAGTGGGGGAGAGGTAGAGAGAGGGGGAAACACAGAGTATGAAGCAGGCTCCAGGCTCTGAGCTGTCAGCACAGAGCCCGATGCGGGGCTCGAACTCACAGACCACAAGATCATGACCTGAGCTAAAGTCAGACGTCTAACTGCCTGAGCCACCCAGGCTCATAAATCATAAAAATTTTAAGCAGACTGGTTATTAAATCTATACCTTCTTAACTTAATAAAAGAGCAAATAAAATAATTATTTATTATTTATTACACCCTTTGTTTACTCCATGCTAGGGGTCAGCAAAGTACAGCATATGAGCCAAATGTGGTTATCCACTTTTTATAAATAAAAGTTTTATTGGAAAACAGCCACATCCACTTACTTACATATTATCTAAGGTTGCATTTATACAACAATGGCAGAGTTGGGTAGCTGTAGTAGAGAGAACATTTACTCTTTGGCCCTTTAAGAAAATTTGGCTACCCCTTGCTCTATGCCACAACATAAAATAACATTTATTGAGCACTTACTATGTGACACACACTACAGAAAACAGGAGATAGAAAGATACATAAGATGTTTTCTGCTAGAAGGGACAGTAGGAAAGCAATATAGAGAACTATCCCTCTGAGCCAGTCCTTAAAGGATGAATGTGTATTTCCCAGGACAAAGTAAAAGGCCATCTGGGACGAGGAAAAAACATGAACAAGGACAGGTGTGAAAATGCATGATATATATTTAAAGAACACGTAGTCTGAGGCTGCACATAGTACCATATAGTAGCATTTTGAAAAGAAAGCAGCAAAAGGTGAACTGGGACAAGCTGCAGAGTTTTATAAGCCTTCCTGCAGAATGTAAACATTTGACAGGCAATGGGGAAACATCAAGGATTTACTGAAGGGAAAAAAGATGGTAACACGGTTTTCGAAAATTCTAGGAATTTCACACGGTGTAGTTAAGTCCATGCTTCAATGTATCTTCCTCCTAGCTCCAAACAATAGATGAATAAAACAAAATGAGGACATAAGCTCGAAAACAAGATAAATACCTCCAAATATCAAAACTGAACAAAAACTTAGAACAGTATATAAGGCTGAAGCTATGGTCATGTTTGACTCTGGGCCCAAAAAGCAAGCTACGGCAGTTGGGCTCGAACTTGGGAACAGCGAGATCATGACCTGAGCCGAAGTTGGACACTCAACCAGCTGAGCCACCCAGGCGCCCCTCCATTCTTTTCAAAGAAAGAAGGCTGAAAGTAAATGCTGGCAACTGCTGCCTTAGACTATAACTTACTAGAAAGCTGTGGGCCTAGAAATACAGGAAGATACACATATGTCTTAGGCCCAGAAACTGTGCCAGGCCAGCTGCTGGCTTACCTAGATGCTATACCCCATATAACTATGGAGCATAAGAGCCACCTCTGGATTGGGAATTAAAAGCATTCAACCCAAGAATCTATAAAAAACTAAAATTTTAAATTAAGTCAAACAAAAGAAATAATGAAATAGCAAATACCAATAGTTTGTTGGTTTGTTGTATAGTAAAATACAATTCTACAAAGATTTAAAAAGTTAAAAAAGGAGACACAAAGACAATAATAAGAGTGAAAAGAGAGGGTGCCTAGGTGGCTCAGGTGGCTGAGCATCTGACTGTTGGTTTTGGCTCAGGTCATGATCTCATGGTTCATGAGTTTGAGCCCTGCATCAGGCTCTGCTGACAGTACAGAGCATGCTTGACACTCTTTCTCTCTCCCTCTCTCTGCCACTCCCCACTTGCACACTCTTTCTCTATCAAAATAAATAAAAACTTAAAAAAAAAAAAGAATGAAAAAAGCTACAGATACTTATTTTTTTGCAAAGAAATACTATTAATAACTTCATGCCAATACAGTTGAAAACTTGAAAGATATGGACAATTTCTCAAAAACGACACTGATTCAAGAAAAAATAGAATCACTAAAAAAACAACATATTATTAAAGAAAATTAATCAGTTGTTTAAAATCTCTATGTAGGAAGGGAAAAAAAGAACATTCAGCCAAAACACTATCATAAGTTAAGCTCTACAAAACATTCAATAACTGAATAATCCTACCCTTACAAAAACTACTCCATAGAATTTAATACAGGGGACATTCTCCAACTCATTGTATTAGACTAGCATAACCTCGATGCTAAAACCCATAGATGACAGTATGAGAAAACAAAATTATAGGGGCACCTGGATGGCTCAGTCGAGTAAGCGTCCGACTTCAGCCTGGGTCATGATCTCACGGTTTGTGAGTTTGAGCCCTGCATCGGGCCCTGTGCTCTCCATGCAAAGCCTGCTTCAGAGCCTCTCTCCCTTTCTCTCTCTGCCCTTCTCCTGCTCACTCTCTCAAAAATAAATAAAACATTTTAATAAAAAAAATGTCATAAAAAAAAAGAAAAAAGAAAAGGAAATTATAGGCCAATCCTACTATGAACATAGACCAAAAATTACAAATAAAATTCTGGAAAACAGAAGCCAGCTGTGTGTGTGTGTGTGTGTGTGTGTGTGTGTGTGTGTGTAGACCAAATATCGGCATCTCAGAAATTAAAGAATGCTTTAACATTAGAAAATCAATTAATATAATGTATTACATTAAGAGATTAAGTGGGGAAATCTACATGATCAGTTAAATCAACACAATCAAAACAGCTGATAAAGCTGACCATTCTTCATACTAAAAAAAAAGGGCAGAAAAAAATACACTTAGTAAACGAGGAAAAGAAACATCCTTAACCAAACACAGAATATTTTGAAAAGTGTACAATAAGCGTAATTGTGAAATGTGCTAATATTGCCATTAAAGTCAAGAGCAAGAGAAGTATGGTCATTATCACTGTTCCTATTCAATATTCTACTTGAGAAAGGAGGGGTGGAAAGAAAACTATAAAGAAGGAAGAAGCAAAAAAAAAAAAAAAAAAAAAAGAAGAAGAAAAAGAACTACAGAAAATAAGACCGGTTAGTAAATGACCACAAAATTCCAAGTAAGGAATGGTGACCCATGAACTGGGTTAGTAAGATTAGAAAAAACACTAAGTAAAACTGAGACATTAAAAAATTACCAAACTCAATTAATTCAAAAATTTCCAAGTTTTGAGTTGGTAATCAAGTTTTGCCCAGTGTATTTTCAGGATACTGAAAAGATAACACCAATTAAAAAATCTAAAACTAGGAAGATCAAATGAAGGAAAATGAAGAAAGTACAAGCGAAGTACCTAAGACTGTCTGATACACAACAAACATTCTTAATTATTCCCTCCCTTAAAGAAATTTTACACTACCCATTACACATGACACAACTAGATAATATGAATGGTAAAGAGGAACAAAATGTACTTACTGGTAAAAAGACTATTAAGTGAAGTTTCTTTTGAGGATTCCTTTGAGGATGAAATGCCAACATGTACAATAAAAATGTATGGTGCATCTTGCCAAGTTTTCAGTGGATCGTGCATTGCCTGGAGAGAGAAAAAAAAAAAAAAAAGGACATCATATCTACAAGTATTAAAACCTAAAAACACATGTTAATATGAAAATCTTGTTCCAGAATGTGCCCAGGAATATGGCTGAGTTCTTCATTTCCATTCATTAAAATAGTGGTAGGCACAATAAAACAAACAGGTTTATAGTACATACAATAAAGTAAGTTAGACTATAAGTTACTAAAAGACAGGACATGTTATAGCTTTATGCACAAAAATCACATACTTAACACTTATTTACAAGGAAAACCTCAGCTAAAAATCACTACATTGAATCTGTTTAATTAAGCCATGCTAGAATACTTGGTTATGTTTCATACGGATTAACTAAAAAGATTTAAATCATCTCAAAACAAAACAAAAACACCCATGATGCTGACAGTGAATTACATTATAAACACTAATTCCTGAATAAATTCTCTTTGTTCAATGTTCTTCTCAAGACTACCAGAATTTCTTAGAAGCATTCACATCTTTATCAAAAATTTAATCATGGCTGGTCTACGTGGAAAGAAAAAGTCACTGTTCCTCAAAGTAAAGGAAGTGGAGGTAAGTGCCTCCATGTTTACAAAATTGGTTACTTGGAAAGAATCTGCTCCAAGGCCAGTGAATTTATACATAGGCTGAGCAAAAAGCCTTCGAGGTTTTGTTGCCACACTTGCTAGGTGGGACAATGGACCTTCACAAACACAAGACTAAAACACAAAGATAAAGGAGATGAACACAGAAAATTGTTGGCTTCTTCTTTGTGTGTAAAAGGAGGTACTGCTACTTAGACTTGCAATTTATTACCTGTGGTCTTAAAAAAAACTTTTGTCCAGACACCACTGAGTAAGCTTCATTGATCTATGAAAACCCTCAAACTGGTTAACAGATTTTGCGTATTTATGTGTTTTCCTGTAGAACCACAGGTTTTCTCAAATGCTCAAATTATCCTACAACCCAAGAGAAAGCTAAAACGAGAGTTCAAAAATTACATTCCATGATACAAACCCAAAGTGTCAAAGTAGATTAAATGATTCCATAGCTATACATTTCCTAGGTTATCTCAGTAACTTAAGAACATAAATGCCATGCTGAATCATTCATTGGTTTATCTCTGCCTGAAGGACTCTTTACGACAAAATTCAGGAGCAATTTATGAGAAAAACTGAGAGCTTCAAAGTTACAGGTACATCATGTACTATTTATCCATATTGACTGAACCTTTCCTGAACTTACTTATTCAATAACCAATAAAACTAGGCATAACAAGTTGCTCTGGTATTAATTTTATATATCTTAAAACTACCTCTTACAAATTTTAAAAGGGACTAATTAATTCTCATATTCTAGTATTTTATAAAGTTTCCGTTTAATTCTGGAATATAGATATTTTGACCCTGTAAAAATAACATTCAGATGCCAGGCACTCTGTCATGTTTAATATTTATCACAGTCTTTAATCTTCACAATAACCCCATCAGATGGGTACCAATATTAGCTCCTTCAAAGATGTCCTTTAATAGGTGAATGGATAAAATAAACTGTGGTACATTCAGGTAATGGAATATTATTTAGCACTAAAAAGAAATGGACTATCAAGCCATGAGAAAACATGAAGAAACCTTACATTCATAATACTAAGTGAAAGAAGCCGATCTGAAAAGGCTATATACATTATACAATGCCAACTATATGACATTCTGAAAACTGCAAAACTATGGAGACAATTAAAAAAATTTTAAAAAGTAAAAACATAAAAATAAATCCGTGATTGCCAGGTGCTTGAGGGGAGGCAGATGACTAGGTAGAAGGAGTATTGAGGGTTTTTAGGGCAATGAAACAATTCTGGTATATTATAATGGGGGATATCTGTCATTTTACATTTGTTAAAAACCAAACACTTTACAACACAAAGAACTAAAGCAGCTAATGTAACTATGGACTTTGGCTGGTAACAATGTGTCCACATTGGTTCATCAATTGTAACAAATGTGCCACAATGGTGCAGGAAGGCCATGGTGGGGAAGTTTGAGTGTGCATTTGTAGAGGCGGTATGTGGGAATCCTGCTTTTTGCTCAATTTAAGGAAAAAAACCTTTCTTAATATTTATTACTTTTGAGAAAGAGAGACAGAGCGTGAGCAGGGGAGGGGCCGAGAGAGACGGAGACACAGAATCTGAAACAGGCTCCAGGCTCTAAGCCGTCAGCAAATGATGTCTAGCTATATTTTTGTGCACATTTATGTTTTCTTAGCCTAAATTCCTAGAGGTGGAGTTGCTAGGTCCAAATGTATGCACATTTTATAAGTACTTTTCTTGTGCTTGTCTAAGTGCTCTGGAGAAAAATTGTAGCAATTTATGGTCCCAAGAAAATAAGATTGAGCTTCCCTCTTTCCTCATACTGACTGTTATAATTTCAAATAGATTTTATATAGTTTGTCAAGTTAAATTGTTATAAATTGTATTTTTAAAAAATTGTTGTAAGTGAATATTTATTTATATGCATACAGGACATGTAATTGTGCATTTTCAGTGGTCTTCTGTGCATAGCATTCTTTTTAATTCTTCTCAAGGCTTGAGCTCTGTTCCTAGTGATTAAAGCTGGCTGAAAGATGACCCTGTTGAATATCAAAGTAGTATTTGCAGGCATTTAGTCAGAGTATAGTCAAAAGAAGTTAAAAAACTATCTTTCGTCATTCTTCCTGAAAATTTGCCTAAGAGGAGAATAGTTTAATAATTCTATTTTTAAAGGGTTCTCACAAGTTTAGCACCTCTATCCCCTTTTATTAAAGCTCTGATAAGACATTTTTTAGACAAAGGGGCTTCTCCCTGCTGCCCCTACTCCCTAAAAACAGATTTAATGCTTTTATTAACTCAATTTTATGGTTCGATTCAAGCAATAATGTGATATATTTGCCATTATAATGTTTTTTAAATTAATAGATTTTTTTAGAGCAGCTTTAGCTTTATAAAAACATTGAGCAGGGGCTCCTGGGTGGATCAGTAGGTTAAGTGTCCAACTTCGGCTCAGGTAATGATCTAGCAGTCTATGAGTTTGAGCCCCTCGTCCAGCCCTGTGCTGACAGCTCAGGGCCTAGAGTCTGCTTCAGATTCTGTGTCACCCTCTCTCTTGGCCCCTCCCCTGATCGCACTCAGTCTCTCTCTCTCAAAAATAAATAAACATTAAAAAAAATTTTTTTAAGAAAAGCAAGCTTGTGGTGTTTTTGTTCATCCTCATCCCATGTCCCTCTTACAAGCTCCCTGAAACCAAAGTTCCCACAGCAGTAACAGCTGTGGAAAAACAGCAGTTTGGCAGCCATTGGAAAAAACAGGAAAAGTTTGGAGATGCCCTAAAACCCAGGGCAGAACTGTCTGGCACTTATCTGTTATGCCCAGGGCTTATTTTTTATGACCTGATTCAACCTCATTCAGTGGAAAGGACCCTAAACTCAGGGTACTGTCAAAGACTCTCAGCAGCAACTGTGAAAGATCATGGCTGCCCCAGGCAATGTTAGGAGGTGGGGCTACAGAGAGGCTGACTAAAAACTTAAAAGGAAAAATGGGGGGGGGGGGGGGGCCTGGGTAGTTCAGTCAGTTTAGTGTCCAACTCTTGGCTTCAGCTCAGGTCATGATCTCCTGGTTCATAAGTTTGAGCTCCAGGGCTCCACACTTATAGTGCAGAGCCTGCTTGGGATTCTCTCTCTCCCTCTCTCTTTGCTGTTCCCCTGCCCACGCACTCTCTCAATATAAATAAATAAACTTAAAAAAAAAAGTTCCTTCTTATTTACAAGTAACATTTATGGGGTGATAATTACAAAAACAAGACTGACTGTAACAAATATGGAAAATACAGGAAACACAGAAGAAAATAAAAGTCACTCATAATATTATCCACAACCATTATTAACATTTTAGTGCTTAAGGTTTATTTATCTATTTATTTTTAGTAACCTCTACACCCAAAGTGGGATACAAACTCATGACCCTAAGATCAAGAATCGCATGCTCTCGGGGCGCCTGGGTGGCTCAGTCGGTTGAGGGTCTGACTTCGACTCAGGTCATGATCTCACACTCATGGGTTTGAGCCCCGTGTCGGGCTCTGTGATGACAGCTCAGAGCCTGGGGTCTTGCTTCGGATTCTGTGTCTGCATCTCTCTCTGACCCTCCCCAACTGGCATTCTGTCTCTCTCTCTCTCAAAATAAATAAACATAATAAAAAAATTTTTTTTTTTAAAGAATCACACGCTCTACCAATGGAGCTACCCAGGTTCCCTAACATTTTGGTGTTTAAACCTCCATTTTTAGGTTTCCTTTTTAAATAGTAGGATACTGGGGTGCCTGGGTGGCTCAGTGGGTTGAGCGTCCGACTTTGGCTCAGGTCATGATCTCGCGGTCTGTAAGTTCAAGCTCCACGTTGGGCTCTGTGCAGACAGCTCAAAGCCTGGAGCCTGTTTCAGATTCTGCGTCTCCCTCTCTCTCTGCCCCTCCCCCACTCATGCTCTGTCTGTCTGTCTCAGAAATAAATAAACATTAAATAGTAGGATACCAAGATAATTCAACACAAATATAAGAAAATTGAAATATGTGTCAATGCCCCCAATTTCCTACTACACTTACAGTTTTGTCTCCAGTAAGAGTAAGGTTTGTTCCATTCTCCTTAGCCTAAATATTAAAAAAAGAAAGTTAATTTAGAATTTTTACTTTATGCTTAGAAATACATAACAATGACAACAATTACCTCTTGTTTTTCTCCTAAGAGAGGCAATCGATGTACAAAATCCCCAGAAAAGCTCTATGAAAAAAACATAACATTAAAATTAATGTTTAATAGTAAAAAAAAAAAAAAAAAGTTCAAAACCTACAAAAACGTGGTTGAAGCAAAATACACTGTAACACTAAATAATATGGCACTGACAAACAGAAGATTTCCAATTAACCACAAACAAGTGAGAACTAAAAACTACTATCAAACTAAACGGGCCACTCAATTTCTCTGTTAAGAATTAAAAATATTTATGAATTAAAAAAACGTTAAAACAGAAAACATATGCTTAGGATAGAGAGATCTTACGGTTCCCTCTCTTGCCTCATATGAGAAAAATATGGCTCAGAGCTATCAAGCTTTAGATACAGAAATGGAATTTCAACTTGGAATTTTTTTTTACTGTTTATTTTTATTTTTGAGAGTGAGTGAGAGAGAGAGAGTGAGAGAGAGTGTGTGAGTGGAGGAGGGGCAGAGTGAGAGGGAGGCAGAATCTGAAGCAGGGTCCAGGCCCTGAGCTGTCAGCACTGAGCCCAATGCGGGGCTTGAACCCACAAACCCTGAGATCATGACCTGAGCTGAAGTCAGACGCTTAACTAAGCCACCCAGGCGCCCCTCAACTTAGGATTTCTAACTCCTGGGTCTACTGCTCCTTCCACCACAACACTCTCCATGCCTATAAAAAAACCACACTAATGTTTTCTTACCAGGTATCAGCAGATGAAGCATTCTCCTTCCTGAGTAATTAGAGCATGTATTCCAACTCTGTTACATTAGACTGAAGAAGGAGAGGTAACCTTACCAATAGGGATAATATGCTAAGACCCTGGAAAGATTATAGCAGATCTAAAAGCAGTGAACCTACGGCAACAGTATACAGCAGGTAGCTTTCCATGATCAAATCTAAGAAAGGCCAACCAATCCTCCCAAGCTAGGGGATAAACCTATAAAAACTAAATGAAAGCCCCCTAACTAACATCACATTTTTTCCAGCTTTCTTATTCTATCATTTTAAAGATATCTTCTTTCTCCTCCAAATCCATAAAATCTAAGCTATGACAAGAACTCAATTATCAACTGTTATAGTTCAATTATCAATTTTATTTTATTTGCTTATCAATTACTAGTTATTAAAGTCTCATCAACAAACTTTATTTCTAGTAACTGGACAGAAAACCTAGCGTTCCATGAATGCTTTGCCTCTTCAAGGCAATTTGCTAAATATTCTGAAGCAGTATTCAAATGCAATAAGAACAAAGAAAAGGCTACAGTTAATAATAACTATTTTCGACACCTATAAAACATGTAATTTTTCTATCAAAAAACTGGCATCATATTCTATTTCTAAGAAAAAAGACTTTAGAATCAAAATTCCACTTACGTGATTACATATATGTAAGCATTAAAAATACATATTATTCACCTCTTCCCCTTTACTCAAAAAAAGTTGAGTTCAGGCCTGTAACAATAAAATCTAGAAACAATGGTATTTCTGGGAATGTATCAATTAAATGAGATCACAAAAGAACTGAAAAACTGGAAGTTTCAAATGTCTACCAGTGGATGAATGGATAAAGAAAATGTGGTATACATGTACAATGAACTATTATTCAGCCTTAAAAAGGAATTAAGTGGATACATGCTATATGGAGGAAGTTTGAAAACATCCTGCTAAGGGAAAGAGGACAAATATTGTATGATTCCACTTCTGTGAAGTATCTAGAATAGTGAAACTCATGGAAAAAAGCAGAGTAGTTGTTACCAGCGATGTGAGGGGAGGGGGTGTTATTGTTTAATGATTATGAAGTATCAGTTTGGGATGATGAGAAAGTTCTAGAGATGACTAGTATACCACTAGCCATCTCCAGAACTTGCATTGCATCGCTTCTCGGCCTTTTGGCTAAGATCAAGTGCAGAACTTGCATTGCACAACAGTGCAAATGTACTTCATACCCTTGAATGGCACACTTGGAAATAGATAAAATGGTAAATTTTACTTATATTTTACCATAATAAAAAGTGGGGATTTGCTTTTTACACACAAAGGAAAGCACATCCTCTTTTTGATGAGATAAATATTAAGTGGCTGAATGTGCAATTAACAGAACATGCTTCTAACTTATTTCTGTCAGAACAAAGAATTCAGAAGTGGGAAATGGAGATCACCAAATATAGAGGTATTATGTAGTTTATCTCTTCTATTTCCCTCCAACCACTATCAAATATTACCTGTGTTTTAAAGAGCTCACTGCAGTTCTGGAACAATTTTGATGATGTCTGGTATTTCCCAGACAAGCCTTTTTTTTCCTTAAGGTTTTCCAAATATGTCTCCACTTCATCTGCCTGGAAAAACAAGAGAAAATACAACGCACACAACTTACTTTTCACAAGTAAAGTATTTAGAAAATAACAGATAGATTTCCTATAGGGCAGGTACAGTTTTGGATTTGCTATTTTAAAAACTTACAACATCAAATAAAAACTGTAATAATGTCCAAGAATCTAACGGTAGTAGACTCTAACATACAGAATTCTCTCTTTTTTTCTAAGCTCCAGTTTTGCATCTCCAACTATCTGCTTGTCATTTCTGTAATTCTGTCCTATGGCAACCCAAGATAATTTTGACATTCTTAATTCTTAACTTGTATTACCTATCTGGGGATCTGCTAAGCTCTTGACCAGCTTATCACAAGTTTCAAATGTATGAAGCTTTTAACTGTAAATTCAACTAGCGATTGATTAAGAGAAACATCAATAATGCTTCAAACTACATTCTGGACATATTATCATTTCTCCCTAAGTTCTTCAATCCTTTTAGTCCTCATCATTATCAGTCATACCCAACATTGTATAACAAGAGCAAAAAACAAATCAACACCACAAAAAAGATAATGTAAAACCCTAACACAAGGCAGAAATTCAAAATGCTTAAGATTTGAAAAACCAAGTGAATGGCAGACATTTTTTAAAGACCAGTTAGATTATCTTCGGAAAGGAAGAGAATAACAAATGGAGAACAGAAACGGAATGAAAAAGGCCTGAAAAATCCACCCTGGAGCCATATATCTTCAGTGCCCAAGTACAGTGTACTATGTCAATTGTGAAATGAGGTCTAAAACTATTTCCATACTACTACTAATAAAATAATAATGTCATTTGCCTTGTACTGATAATGCAAAGTAATGGTGGATAAAATTGCTGCCCCTTATCAGGAACCAAGGCAGTGGCACCTAATTATACCAGTCGTCATTGTAGTCAGTCACAAACTTACAGCTTAAAAAATAATTTTAAATACCAGTTTTACATAAGAATGCTTCACTAAAACAGCAAAAATTATTAATCTTATTAAATCTGGACTGTGAGCACATGCCTTTTTAAATATTCTATGAGACAAAATGGAAAACATGCAAAATACTATAAATGACTTGAGATAAAACACTTCACAACTATTTTGACTTACAACCTAAGCTATCCACTTTTTTCATTTACCTAAAAGAATAACTGACAAACTAGTTATTCACACTTGGTTATTTGGGAAATATTTTCTTGAAAATGGGCAAAGGAAGGCTGTCACTTCAAGGACAACACCTGACAGTATTATTGCCAATGACAAAATTTGAACTTCCAAGCCAAAACTGGACTTCGGAAAACTTGTATCTTCCTCACCATGAGCTCAACAGCCTCCAGTACTTAAGGAGTTTCTGATGTGACAGAGGGTGATGCTAACAAATATAACTTCAAGTTAATTGTAAAATGAGGTAGTATTTGAAAGAATGATAAAAATCAGTCAACAAGTATTTTCTAAATAAACCCTGTTACAAAATCAGACATGGATAAAAGACCAAAGTGCATGACACACCAACTCACTTAGTAGAAAAAGAACCCACTGATATGGTTTCAGATTCTACATTGCCACCAACCTTTAAGAAACTCTCTACTTGTTATGTTTTGGTACAGGATCAAAAAACAGTATCTACAATTATCTGAAAACACTATTAAGATATCATTCTTTTTTCCAACTATGTATCTGTGTGAGGCCACATTTCAACCAAAATAATATATTACAATAAACTGAAGAAGATATAAGAATCCAGCTGTCTTCAATTATCCAACATTAAATGAAAGGCGTTGCAAAAATACAAATACCACCCTTCTACGTTTCTGAAAAAGACATTTTTCATTAAAAAAACGTTTTTCATGTTAACATGCAATGGTTTATTATTGCTATTTTAAAATAAATTAATAAATATTTTTTGTATTTTGTGTTTTAATTTCTAATACGGTAACCCACATGAACAAAGGCTTTTTGGAGAGTGCAGTAATGGTTTTTTTAAATATTCAACGCTTCACGAATTTGCGTGTCATCCTTGTGCAGGAGCCGTGCTAATGTTCTCTGTGTTGTTCCAATTTTAGTATATGTGCTTGTTAGAAGGTGGGGGAGGGACAGTAAAGTACCCCCCAAATTGAGAAAGTATTTTTTTTTTTAATTTTTTTTTAACGTTTATTTATTTTTGGGACAGAGAGAGACAGAGCATGAACGGGGGAGGGGCAGAGAGAGAGGGAGACACAGAATCGGAAGCAGGCTCCAGGCTCTGAGCCATCAGCCCAGATCCCGATGCGGGGCTCGAACTCACGGACCGCGAGATCGTGACCTGAGCTGAAGTCGGCTGCTCAACCGACTGAGCCACCCAGGCGCCCCGAGGAAGTATTTTAAGACCAGAAAACAAAGCAGGCGACTCTCTACAGTTTATGCAGAGTTTTATTCGGGGTAACTTACTGACAGGGGGAGGGAAATGGGCAGAGTGTGATTCACGGCAGCTGCAGTTATTCTCCACAAAGTCCAGACCTTAGTCCACAGGTTTTATACAGTGAGGGGACACACAAAAGGACACTGTAGTGAGATCAAAGGGCTCCCATGTACCTCCAAAGGGCTTGCATGCATCTAATTAAAAGCTAAGCATTAATTAGATCTTGTGGCACCAACTGCGCATCAGGAGGGGGAAAGACTATGTTATCTCTAACAGATTAATGGAAGGCCAAAACAAGGCTCCCCCTGTCCCAGCCTTGGTGGACATTTTTAAGGTATGTATGTTCATCTCCAAGGGGTCTGGAACACGTAGCCCCTCAAGAGAGGTAATCGAACACACATGAACAAGATAGAGGGCCAAAGATAGAGTCAGCACTGTCAGCACTTCTACAGTGCTGCCAAGGTAAGCTAGATTCTACAGTAATTTTTAAGGATTGAGACCAAAAAGTTTGTGAATTGCTAGTACAGTAAGTCTATAAATTGGGAAGCACAGATTCTAACTTCAGCTTGTCTCCTACCTCCTCGTAGCTATGTGACACTCCTCCCTCTATCAGGTTAGGACCTGATGATATCTAAAGTCCAAGAAAAAGTTTGTTAATCTTATACTCCTTACCTTGAAGTTGTAGATTTCATTGTAACAATCAGCACTTTTCAGATACCAGGTTATATTCAAAGATACCTCACAAGGTTCTCCATCAACTATAAAAGAAGAAAACTTTGTGAATAAAGATGAGTCCCAAACAAAGCATTTTTCCTAAACTGTTACCACACATCTTATTTTTTCCTGCTAAATTTAGATACTCAAAGACCATCCCTTCTCCAAACTTGAGGTAATGAAATAATTTATGTAAAATAACTGGATATTCTTCAGATAAAAGTAAGTACTGTTATTCACAAAAGAACAGTTTTTGACCTGTTTAAGTTTATCTACTTTTATGCCTTAAAACCTCAGCTTCTGGTTCTCCGCTGGGAAAAACCTGGAAGTGATAAAGCAGTCCTAAGTTAAAACCACTCTTCTATTATCATTCAAGTATTTACTGAGCAGAGCACTGAAGTATACAAAGCTAACTGACAGTAAGCCAGAGGAGACTAGGACCCTTAAAAGGCTACATTCTAGCTGGAAAGACAAGGAATAACATTAGGGTCATCACAAAGCAGTACTCAAAGCTTTACTGAGGGAAAAATTAATGGCTTAGACTTTGAAAGATACCAAACTGGACTACAAGACAAAGAACTACAAACAAAAAGCAAACCTGGCTGGGGAAGGCAGAAGAGCAAAAGCAACACCGAAAGAGCATTAGACTCTTTCCAAAACCCACCTTAAGAGAAGCCTCAAGGAACTTCACAAAATCATAGTGGCTGCGTAACTCATTAAACGTAGTTTGGAACACAATATTCTAGTGGACCAATGCATTAGTCTCAAGATTTGAGAGTATAAATCTGACTATATGACTGATCAGCTGTCTCACCTGGAAGTCAGCTTATCTTTGATTGCAGCTGCACTATGGAACTCTAAGATACCTGCTTTATGCACATATGACAAAGATAAACATGACGGCATCTAGGAATCTGATTTTGATTAACGTAAGACGCGCACCTAATATTTGTTTTATTTTCTCAAATTAATTTTCAAGTGACACACTTTTTTTACAAGGTTCAATTAAAATACACAAAACTCTGTAATGTCTAGGTGGCACAGTTGGTTAATCATCTGACTCTTGATTTCAGCTCAGGTCACGATCTCTTGGTTCATGGGTTCAAGCCCCATGTCGGGCTCTGTGCTGACAGTGCAGAGCCTGCTTGGGATTCTGACTCCTTCTCTCTCTGCCCCTCCCTGACTTGCCAATGCGTGTGTGCGTGAGTGCTCTTTCTCTCAAAATAAATAAATAAACAAGAAATAAACATTAAAAAATGTTTAAAAATACACAAAACTCTGATGTGCTGAATAGAATTTACAGAAATGATAAAAAGGATATTGTAATCTCAATATAAACTACTCAGAAGAACCATACCAAGGAGAGATTAAACAGAAGCTAATAAGAAAATCCCCTAAAAGAAGATCTGCAGGAAAACTTGGCTGCAAAAATACTATTATGTTAAAAAAACACCATTCAGAACTTTGAATGGTTAGATTTAAGAGACAAAAATGGTCCTAGCAATTTCATGGAAAGCTATTTACCATACGCCCAAAAGTATAAAATCAGAGTCAAGGCATATGTGAGAAAGCAGAGAAGTAACAAAGTGAGAGATAATGTGATTTTCAGGGGCTTCAAATTCTCCAAAAATATGAAATGCAGACACTACAAAATATGCAGCTTGTACAACTTGGCAAAGCACCATTTGACCAAAATACAGGTAAAGAAAAGACTACACATAATAAAAAGGTAGAACAGCATGCAAGTTGTCAGGCTATCTCAAAAGACCAAAAACACTGTTCTCCCTGAGAGTTACTCTTATCTAGCACACCAACCTCTTAAGACTGACCAGTTTGTCAGAGTAATGTAATTTAAACCAAACTGAAGTCATTAGTCAAGAGATTGTATTTTCATGGATATAGTCTTCTCTTCATAGAAATTCTATAGGTCCCCTTCACTCCCACTAAACTATAAGCTCAGTAAGAGAGAGGACCTTTTCTATCATTTTCCTACTGTCTAAAACAGTGCTTCACATAATAGGTTTTTAATAAGTACACACTAGATGATTAAAACAATAAAATCATCCAATTAAAACTTATAACTTTGCACTTTCATAAAGAAAGATGTGCACAGAAGCACATATGGATGACCTGAACTTTTTTTAAATAATGTTTTTTAATTTATTTATTTTTGTTTAAAAAAATTTTTTTTTAACGTTTATTTATTTTTGAGACAGAGAGAGACAGAGCATGAACGGCGGAGAGGCAGAGAGAGAGGGAGACACAGAATCGGAAGCAGGCTCCAGGCTCTGAGCCATCAGCCCAGAGCCCGACGCGGGGCTCGAACTCACGGTCCGTGAGATCGTGACCCGAGCTGAAGTCGGACGCTCAACCGACTGAGCCACCCAGGCACCCCAATTTATTTATTTTTGAAAGAGAGACAGAGCAGAGGGAGGGACAGAGAAGGAGATAGAGAATCTGAAGCAGACTCCAGGCTCTGAGCTGCCAGCACAGAGCCCAACGCAGGGCTCAAACCCACGAGCCGTGAGATCATGACCTGAGCCAAAGTCAGATGCTCAACTGACTAAGCCACCCGGGCACCGAGCTGAACTTTTATCCCTGATCTTGAAATAGAGCTATCCATGATCATTTATTCCCTAAAATAAAACCATTTTCAAAAATAAAAGGAAGCTTTTCTTTAATGTGCAATGGGAAATTCTGGATTCAGATACAGTGGTTTTCTCACTGGACAGACTGGTTTAATTCCATGTAATCCCTACTTCCTGATAATATCTTTGAGCTTCCTCTTCCAAAGATCTAAATAGCAAAATACTCCTTCGGTAAACAAAGGATCACTGAACATATTCGTGCAGAGCCAAAGGTCTGACACCTAAGTCATTTGTTCAGTAAATACCTAACAAGCACACAAAAGCAAAATTGGTGGTATCTAACAGAGGGCAGATTAAAATACCATCAGACATAATTTGTCTAACTGTAAAGTGTAAACACCAGAAAAACAGGAGAAGAAAATAAAGTTCACACAAGTATTCTGAAGATTACTCAGGGAAAAGACCTTACTTATACTACGTGTTTATGCCTAGAAAATGCCAGACTATTAAATTTCAAAACTTATGTTTAGAGAAGATCAGAGATAGAAAATAGGTAATTTAAAAGTTTAAAGATCACTCAAAAACTTCATGAAATGCAAAAACTCACATTTCAGGAAGATAGTGGTATTTTTGAACAGGATCTTTCCAAAACTAAAATAATTTTTCCCCTGCAAAGATAAAGGAGAGAAAGATAATTAGCATAGATCACTTTAATTCCCAAGGCAGAATATAACTGTTAAAAAAACCTAAATTTATAAAATGTTTAAGTTAGTTTTCTAAACAACAACAAAATCGTATCCTTCCTTTTAGTAAAATTCAACCGTATCCAAACTGCAGAATTTTGTAGCTTGGTGCAGAGACATGATTTTTCCCCCACAGGCCATGAAGCAAGGACTCTAGAAAAGAAACTGCTAGAAATCCTAACTTAAATCTTCACGGGAGGTACTCCTTAATTAGTTCATTCGCTTTACTCACTAATCACTGTTCAGAATAACCAATCATTTCCTTAAATAAACTATTCTATGAGCAGACAGGTTTAACTATTAACCATTTTAGTAACAATAGCTAAAATTCAGAACCTGAAGATCTTCACCAAACGAACAAAAGCTATAATGCTCGCCATATAAAAGCACAAATAAGATTTGGACATTACAACCAGTGAGCAAAGCAGAATCAAACAAAAAGGCCACCGTGGTTTCAATAGGACTATTGCTTTTCGGCATTTCCTGCGTGCATCCGATTTTTGTGAGCTCACAGGACTATAAAAACTCTTACTTCCAATGAGGTGTAAAGGAGTGAGGTGGGGGACAGAAAGGGTCAACCTATCTAGTAAGTTGTCCAAAAGACAGCCTACCTTTACCATGTCAAATTTTAGAACACAATTTCTACCACTTCAGCCATTCTCATTTTAGAATATATTTTTTAAATGCCTAGGCTTCCTCATCACACAAGGCTTAGAACAACCATTCGAAAGTGCAAAGGAAATCAAACAACTTCGTAAGTACAATCATCCAGTAACAAAAAGTGCAAAGGAAAAAAGTGATAAAGACACCTATAAACAGATCTCTCTCATCCAACCTGGGGTCACTGGATTCTGTGAAACTTCAGCTGAAAGGGAAACCGTTCTCCACCTATCATCCATCAACTTTACACGTCTCACGTAAGGCACTGAAAGTTCTCTCTGACTTAGCTGATAAGAAACCATTCCACCATTCTTCTCCGCTCCTGAAGCGGCTCTGGCACTCCTGCTAACCTACCCACAGAAGTGCACGGCTTTCCGCTCCAGGGTAGTGGATCCTTGCTATCCAGCGACACAGATGCTCCAGGCAATTCCACCCCTTTTGAAGCGGACTTTTGCGGAACCTTCATGGACCCCTAGGGCCGCCGTAGCCCCACCCCTTGCTCGTCCAGGCTCAGTTGCTTCTGAAGTGAACACTCACCGACGGTATCGGAATGTGCCACTTGGATCGGTCAGCAGCAGCGACAGGTGCCGGTCCTACACCAAGGAGCGACAATGGGGACGGCTGAGCCCCCAAAAGAAGAAGAATGACAGGCAGCACCTGAAGCCACGCAGCCGCCGCCATCTTCACAGCCATGGAGCGCCTACCGAAAGCATTTCACCGTCTTCCGGTTCGCCCCGCCCTCTTCCGGCTCTGCTCTGGGGGCGGGATCATCCGGGTCCTCGAAACCTAGCGGGGCTTGTTTGTTTTTCCGCCCAGCAGCCCCTCCCTAAGCCAGTCGTCACGGTCTCGAGTGAGGTTTAGAGCGGAAAGCGCAGGCGTCGTCCCGTCGTAATCTGGTCACCTTGGAGCGTTAGGCTGTTAATCAACCTCCGCGTAGGTCTGCTTTTCTCCTCTCTCCCGCCCCTTAAAGGGGCTGGGGATTTTAAGCAAGCACCTCGTGTAGCGTTTGGCTCTCTCCTCTCGTTCGCCCCCGCCTCTCATACCTTCTAAGTCAAAGTGAGACGCGGGGTCCAGAAGTCTGGGAAAGCCGTAAGTCTGACTGCCTCTTTGGCAGGTAGTAGTGAGTTCTTGGTTTCTGGAGGTTTTTAAGCAAGGACTGGAATTTGGCAGTGGTGTAGTATAAGCACTTTCTAAGCTGTATCTACTGTACTAGATAAGCCCTTAAAAAAAAAATCGTTGTAGCCCTGAAAAGCATGATGGTGCAGTAGAATTTGGCTGGAGAACATCCACCTTCAGCACAGAGCAGTACGGCACTTTCTACTTAAAACTAAAAACGGAAAGAGTGGGCCAGTTTTCAGTATCTGTGTTGTGAGGGTCACTGTAATAAACCTGCAGACGTTTGACCTGGACCGGGCAAGCAGTCTCTGTACTACCTGGTTCTCACGCTCTAGATTTTTATCCTCTAGAGCTCTTTGAGTACACGCCCCCTCCACTACAAAGACAGTTGCGGTTCCTAATGAAAGCAGTTCCTTGTTGGCACTCATAAGCAAGAAAATTTTGTCATATCTCCGTAGAAACGCTAGTTTGGGCCTGGAAAACCCAGGAGTACGTGTAGTTTTGCCACTTCTTAAGGACCTGGGGAGGACTCCATTTCCCAAGAACTTGATGGTGGTGAAGTGCTGGTTGTAATTTAGAAAGACTGCCCTTCAGTGTTTTAAAAACCTCTTGGCGTTGGCCTAAGAGCTGAGAGCCGGTCCGACGGGCTGGGAAGCCATGGAAGCTGCTGGGAAAGAGGAAATCAGGTAAAGGCCCACTGGTCCTGCAGGGACTGACTTCAGACAGTAGGGAATAGATAGTACCCGAAAGTACCTGAAAGCAACATTAGGTTTGAAGGTTTTATTGATTGTTTGAATGGCCTCTTATTTGCATGTTGGGTATTTGTGTATTTAATCTTTACCAGTTGTCTCAATTCCCCAGGGAATTAGTTGATATTAATAGCTAGTCCCTCACAAAATATTTTCAGGATGCTTTACAGAACAGTGGAAGAATTGTGATCAGAACCCTAACATGAATTTCAGGCTACACCCCCATCTTCCTATATTATTACAGAGTTCATTCTTCAAAACTGAAAAGCAAGGATTGCAAATTTCTCTAATCTTTGCCGCTTGATTAAAGGAAACAGTGACACAGACTATGTTAGTGAAAGATTTGATTACTTACAAGAAAACAACTTTTTAGTACAGCCAAGTGTATCTGTGTGGGCTTGTTTTTATAATATCTTGAAATTTGTGTTCAATCATAGTTTCCTACATAATCATAGACATGCTGATTACAGCCGTATTCAGCAATATGTCTGCTTGAAGGCATGTGTGGGTTTTTTTTCCCTTTTATAGCCTAGAGTTGTTTTAATCATACGGAGGCTAATTTATTTTTTTTAAGACTTTTTTTTTTTGAGAGAGAGACAGACACAGAGATAGAGCATGAGCGGGGGAGGGGCAAAGAGAAAGGGAGACACAGAACCAGAAGCAGGCTACAGGCTCTGAGCTGTCAGTACAGAGCCCGACGTGGGGCTCAAACTTGGTAATGGCAAGATCATGACCTGGGCCGAAGTTGGATGCTCAACTGACTAAGCCACCTGGGCGGCCCCAAGATTTTAGTTTTAAGTAATCTCTATGTCCCATATGGGGCTCGAACTCACAACCCCAAGATCAAGAGTTGCATGCTCCACTGAATGAGCCAGCCAGGTGTCCCTGGAGGATAATTTAAACACATATACTCAAGTAGCAATATATATGCATCTTGTTCGTGTTCTATTCCAGAAACAGCTCTTCTGCGAACTTGGTTTTTTTAAAATTGGCTCTTAGATTGTCAACATTATCTTAGAAAGTAACAGATTTTCCTCCTACATCTGTTTCTGTTTTTACTCTAGCCCCTTGCACATACCTCTAATAAAGCATTTGTCAGGTTGATTCATGCTTGTTTGTTAGGCTCTTGCAGGAAGCTCTGACACAGTCCTCCATATCTTCCTCAGAACCCAGCACTCAGTAAGAATATTCTGCAAATATTTTGTTGAAAAAATGAGTGGATTATTTTTGTTTGTGTGGGTTGTTTTTTTTGTGTGCTTTTGCTCCTTCCTATTTTATTGTTGTAGTCATAGCCTTCAGTCATTATTTTAAAAGAACCCTTCCTCATAAGTGACAATACTCTCCTTCCAGTGCTTTCAGAGTAATCCCAGAACTTGATATTTTGTTGTTTACCTTGAGTGATTTACAAAAGGATGTTATTCTGCAGCACACATGCTATCATGTTAGGTTATGGCCATGACACAATTTTGCATTGCAAAAGTTCATTACCCACGTTCATGCTATAGTTAGGGAAGGAACAAAAATTGGATTCACAAACCTTGTGGAAAGTAAGTTTCTTAAAATGTCTTTTTATTTAGTGTTGAAGATGAAGCTGTGGATAAAAACATTTTCAAAGACTGCAGCAAGATTGCTTTCTACAGGTAAGGAGAGGAAATAATATTACCTAGATCAAAACATTGCAATATTGTAATGTTTATAGGCTTCCTAAGGAAAGAGTCAGTTAGGAAATACAGTCATTAAGAAATTCATCGGACAGGAGACCTTCACCTTTATACACTCACTACTATGTTATTTAAATTTCTTAATAAATTTATATTTTAAAAGTGTTTCTGGCTTTGAATAGATAGTACTTTTACATATTTCAAAAGTCAAATAATATAAAAATATATTCTTTGAAGAGTGTTACCCCCATGGTTGTCCCCTGCCACCCTATTCCACATCTTGTCCCTCTGAATAACCAGATTTGTCAATTTCTTATTTATCCTCCCGTTATTTCTTTTCATAAATACATTTATTCCTATATCACTGCCCTTCTTATACCAAGTAGCTTCCTATATATGCTGTTATGTACTTCTTTTTTTTTAATGCTAAATAGTTTATCCTGAGTATGTAGAGACTGCTCTCCCTTTTTATAGCTGTATAGTATTCCATTGGGTAGCCGTACTATAATATATTCAGTCTTCTTCCTATTGCTAGATCCTTGAGTTGTTTTTAATCTTTCAGCTATAAAATGACTGCCACAATGAAAAACTATACATATGTCATTTCCTATACATGCAGGAGTATTTATAGGATTAAATTCCAGGAATGGGATGACTGGGTCAAAGAATAAATGCACTTAAAATTTTAACTATTACCAGATACCCCTCATAGGGTTTGTACTGTTTTGTACTTTTTAAAATTGTATTTCTTTAAAATATTTTTGTTGAGTATCTCACTACAATTTTTGGTCATTTTACTTTCACAAAAATTGTATCCTATGTTACAACTTTCTAATTTATTCAGACTGCCCTAAAGGAAGAAAATCAGATCACTTAAATTCTGAATAGGTGCCTTAGAGGGAATTCTATAGGGAACTCTTGGTCATTTTGTTAAATCACTAGATTATACCGGATTTCCGCTAGAATTTATTGAGTTTCTCTTAAAGTATACATTTCATGGAAAGTGGAAGGGAACTTAACAAGCTAATAAATATCATCTATGAAAACTGCCCCACCTTTTCAATAAAGGGGACAAAATGCCATCCTAGAGCAGTGTTATGTTGAACAATTTCATTAGTATTTTATTAGCACTCTAATAACAAAGTGTTCTGTTAGTGCTTTATTAGAGTACTAATGCTGTCTGGGCCCGATACATTTATCATCATAGTGAATTTTAATGACTTCCACGTGGTAATATAGTTTGTTGAATGCTGACAGTCACAAATAATTCTCAGGCATTTGTATACTCTGTATCTGTAGGCGTCAGAAACAGCAGCTCTCCACAAAGTCCACCTATCAGGCATTACTAGACTCCGCCACAAAAGGCAAAGACAGCACCAAGTTCCAAATCCTCAATGAAGCAACTAAGGTAAAAAAGAAGTATTTTCTACAGAAAATTGTTTCCATACTAAATGGGGTTTGAATGAAGTAAATTTCCACAAAGGCTAATTAAAACTATGCATGCTTCAAAAATAAACTTTGCTGGAGAAATAATGTGATCTTTTTCATATGTACACTAGTACTTTAAAAGTAATGTGAATATTTACTTACAGACTGCCTGCGTATCAAATGCTTTTCTAGGTATTTTACAAATATTATTTCCTTTTAATTAGTCTTCATAATACAGAAAAGTGACTAGGAAGTCACTTGTTCTAAGTCACATAGCTAGTAATCAGTGTTTTCACCTGTGTCTATCAACTCTGTTAAGCATCCATGTTCTATTAGTGTTATACCCTGTACAGTTGAGCGTGTGGCCTGAGGAAGGTACAGATTGAGTGAATGTCCAAACCTCAAAATGTGGGTGGACCAGAGGAACAAGGGACTATGGAGTTGAAAACCTAAGTCACAAGTGTTCCATCTCCTGAGCTGCTTCACTAGCAGATCACCCTAGCTATTATATACTGAAAGGATTAGAGCAGTATTTTAAGTGCTTTTTCTCACTTGTCAAATCATACCGCTACTTCAGATGGGCCAGCCATAGAGGAAGTCCTGTATGGGCTGAGGTAGGAAGTATGGCTATGTGCAAGTACAGCGCTACCAGCCTGACCCACACTTCCAGATCCTCCCCGTCTTCTAAAGGCATCCGAAGCTTCTAAGGCCTCCCAGACCAATCTGGCTTCTTGGTAATTCTTATAGCTGAAAGACATACTTGAAGCCTTGAAGTGTAAGTTCCCTAACAGATGACTGAGAAGGAATTCCTCCTTTTGCTGCAAAGCTGTGAGATATCTCCCTGTGGCGACTGTAGCTCTCGCCCTGTGGTGCTGCACAAGGGAACCTCCTCAGAGAAGACAGAAGAAAAACTTGCTCCACAACGTCAGGGGGTTCTCTATAACATTTATTAAGCCTTTAATTTAGCAAAGGGTTCCAGCTTTATTCCCACACATGAGGACCTATTGCACGGTGAGGTCAGCTACTTTCTTTATGAAGTTTTAGAAAATGCAGCTGTTTCATAGATGTGCAATTTTCTAACATACTTTTCTTGCCTGAATTCAAAATAACGGCTAGAATTGTATTAACAGTTCTGTGTTCTCTGTCCCTCTCCTGTTTCCAATTTCAAGCTACTGTGATAGCAGTACACTTAGTTCATCTCTCTTTACACAAATGGGATGGTTTAACCTTTTTCTGAAACCTAATGCTGCTTTTATGTTTTTTTTTTAAATTTTTAATGTTTGTTTATTTTTGAGAGAGAGAGACAGAGCATGATTGGGGGAGGGGCAGAGAGAGAGGTAGACACAGAATCTGAAGCAGGCTCCAGCCTCCGAGCTGTCAGCACAGAGCCCAACGCAGGGCTTGAACTCACGAACCTTGAGATCATGACCTGAGCCAAAGTCAGACACTTTACAGACTGAGCCACCCAGGCGCTCCCCCTAATGCTGCTTTTATACTACCTCTTTTTTTCTGGAGGAATTTGCCCCCTTGCTTGGCATTTCTGATACCTTTGAGTTCTCAGCTCATGGTACCCCCAAAGTCCTCTACAAACTGATCCAAGTCTTTACTAATTACCTTTTTTTAGCATACTTTGATAGCCATTCATGGGAAAATATGAGGCAGCACTGATTTCCTTCCTGAAAAGCCACCTGCCATTTGCATGTGGTCTAATAGCCTGAGACCCAGCCAAACCTCTGTATTCAGGGTCAGCAGAAGCAGTTAGCTCTGGGAAATGCAAGGAGTCCACTAGAAACCTTGTAGGAGTCATTAAGCCTGCCACCAGATGTCAGGTACCTTCCATTCTTTTTTTTTTTTTCTTTTTTGTCATTTGTTCATCTTCCTATCTCTAATGTATCTAAACCCAGAGAGTTGTAGCTATCCCATAGTCAGGCAAGAATCTCTTCCCATCCTTGGAGAACTTCAGTGTATTGAGCATCTGAACATCCACTGTCATGAAGATTCATGCTGAAACAAAGTAAATGAGGCAGAAGCATCCTGTGGACCAAAATACAAGTGTTCATGCATCTTGATACCAATGCAGTTAGTGGTGGATCCCCACACGCAGCCTTTTGCAAAACTATAGATCAGCTCTCTTCACACATCCCTCTTTGGAGCCTGAAAACGTGCAAGACAATGCTGTTCAGGTCATGTGTCAGAACCAGAGCCCACCAGATCTGGATGCCTTCCAAAAAAAAGAAGCCACAGTCCAGGAGGACCCACAAGATCTTAACACAGACAGCACATGGCTCAGAAGGGAGTTGAGAAGCCCTAACAAACAAGGGTAGGTTATCCAGGATATTAGCAACATAGCTCCCAGGACTGAAAACTCTGTGGCCCCCTTGGAAGAGACTTCATGTTCAGGTATTAGAAATATTGGGGCTGCGGGGCTCAGCTATTGGGCTTTTGGGGCTCAGTCGATTGAGCATCCAACTTTGGCTCAGGTCATGATCTCACGGTTTGTAAGTTTGAGCCCCACATCAGGTTCTGTCATGGTAGAGCCCATTTAGGATCCTCTACACCCCCACCCCGTCCCTGTCCCTCCCCCACTTGTACTATCTCAAAAATAAACATTTTTTAAAAAGAAATATTGGGGCTGCATAGAGAATCTGCATGCTCTGATCTCAAGCAAATACATGTATATGTTTAGGAGGTCACCCTGAAATTCTGGGCTGAATTCCAATTTAATGTTTTCCTTGTCACTTGGAGTTGAGATGACGAATAGGGACTTAAGGTTTCGTGTCCTCTGTCAGTCTAATATGGGCAACGAAGATCCAGACAGTAATCTCCAAAGTTGTCTGAACCTTGTATCCAGCTTGCTGTATAGTCAAGCAGCCTGCTTTAGAGGTCGTTTCTGGGATAAGATGGGCGTTTCATGGGAGATATCACGTTAGGATATGGTGTGGGTGTGGTCTGGAGATTTAAAACAAGCTGCACATATCTACCTATTCAGAATGATAGCTTTTTACTTCAAGTTCACAGAAACAGAGCCCAGAGTCTAAGAGATCATATTCAGCTCACAGCTGCAGTTCTCAGATTTCACTGATGAAGCAGATTCTTAGTGTCGGCCTGCTCCCACACCCTTAAAACTCTTAAAGCAGTAACTTTGTTGTCAAGGTCTACTGTTAATTTTTGAAATCCTTCTTCTCAATCTTCTTCCCCCAATCTACCCCTTAATAAGCAACCAGAAAACAGAACCGAGCTTCATTGAGCATTTTCTTAGCTTGGACTGCCATAACAAAATACCATAAACTGGGGGTCTTAGACAACAGATATTTCTTTGCCAGAGTTCTAGAGTCTGGGAAATCCAAGATCAAGGTGTCTGTGGGCATCCTCTTCCTGGCTTATAGTCTACCACCTTCTTACTGTATTTTCACATAGCAGAGAGAGAGCTAATTCTCTGGTTTCTTCTTGTAAGGGCACTAATCCCATCATAACCCCACTCTCATGACCTTATCTAAACCTGTTTACCTCCCAGAGGCCCCATCTCCACATACCATCATATTGAGAGTTAGTGCTTCAAAATATGAATTGGACATGGAGGAATACACAATTCAGTTCATAGCAAACATGATGTTACTGAAACAGTAATATTACAGAACAAGCTGAAGTGTTTCCCTGTGTGTTGTCTCTAGGTCAAGACATCTAGGATTTGAAGAAAAGGCAGTTGTAGTTTAAAACGCATGAGTTCTCTCACATAGGGCCCCAGTATAGTATCTTGCCTATTCCTGAGAACAAAATAATCAGGTAGATATTTGATAAAAAGGCTTCCAGAAGAAAATCTTAAAGGAAGGTTAACAGTAAAATGTTGACTGCTTTTTTGGAACTGTTTTTTTCTGTTACCGATTTTTTACCTTCAGTGAAAATTTGACCTAGATTGAGAAACAGAAGATTTAGTCTTGTGACTTCAGAGCAGAGAAATGTATTCTGTCCTCCAAGTCTAGCTAAAAAGCACTGCTAGCAAGGCTAACCTGGAATAGACCTATGCCTTTGACCTACTTTATATTGCCAATTTTTATGCTTTCTTATGACATAGATGACTTTTTGGCAACATGTTTACTTTTCTTTACAGCCTGTTTACAAGTTTTCACTAGAGACTACACTTCTAGCAGCATCTCCAGGGATGCAGGCATATCTCTGAGCACCTCCATGAAGTTACCCCTTGCCTTTGCATCTAAGCCGGATGAAAATGGGATTTCACCCAGCCAGCCACATCCTCAGCAGATGAGGAAGAACTACAACTTGTTAGCCAGTACTGTTTCTGCAGAAGTGGCCGTCAACAGGCAGCTAATTTGGGAATAATAAACCAACTGGCTGCAACAGTGGAAGGAGCAGTTAGTGTCATACAGCACTTTAATGAACTCTTAGACAATCCTCTGGATGCTGGAGGTCTTTTTTATTTTTATTTTTTTCAGAGAAAGAGAGGAGTGGGGCTCACCTGAAGTGGGGTTCGAGCTCACCCGATGTGGTACTCGCTCTCACGAACCGTGAGATCATGACCTGAGCCGAGGTCATATGCTTAACAACTGAGCCACCCCAGTACCCTGAATTCTGGGAGGTCTTGATCAACAACTGGGAGAGGTTGTTGTTCACTCTCGTAGGCCTTTTAGATTAACTGTTCTTTAGAGTATGGAGAAGACACCTGGTACCAGAGGAGAGGCAAGATCTATATCCATCAAGAAGAAGTTTATGGAGTCATAATTTCCATTCCTAATACCCACTGCCATTTAAATATGTGTTCTATGGCAACATGTTTAGTTTCCTTTACTAGCAGGTTTTGCTGTTCTGTTAACTCAGTCACAATCTCTACTAGTTGTGATTCCCAGTTGTGGGTAAATAACAGGTTTTGTTTTAATATAATTGTGATCAGTCCACTACTTGAGTACAAAGACAGGGCTATTCCTAGCACCATAGTTTTTACAACCTGGTGGTATTTTTGTCCATGTGGCCAAACAAAACAAAACAAAAACAACTACATAAAACTAGACTTATGGATGACAGACTAGCAGGTTTTCTTTTTACTAAGCATAGAATAAATAGGATAGGAAAAGAGAATTTGTACTCTTTCCCAGACTATGAGAAGTGAGTCTCTGAATAAAGGTTTATGAAAAACCAAATAGAAGCTTGTAGTGCTAAAAGGAACCTCTAAATGTACTCCTTTCTCTGAGGATTTATCTCATGTTCTCTGTGTAGGTGGACATTTGCACATCTTAAATACTTTTAAGGAGCAAAATCCATGCTGTCTCATTATTTAAAATGCTTAATTATATATTTCTTCACCTATTTTGCAGTAATCCATCTTGCTGCGATTTGAGTGTAACTGTTACTGTATTCCGAGTATTAACATGCACTCCTAGTTTAAGCAATCTAGCTTCTGTAAGTTAACATACTTTTTCATTGTCATTTCCAATCCTAAGAGGAAGAAGAGATTCAATAATTATTTGTGTATTACTTTTTCACCAATGTCCGAGCAGAAGAAGAAGAGGAATGTATACAAATTCTTAATGTATTAGGTAGAAGAACATAACATTCATGTCCCCACTTTTTGACACAGCAAGGTTTTGGTGGGAGAACTGAAAAATAACTGGCAATTGAGAAACCCAGAGAAGTGGTTTTTAAACTGTCAAACCACAGAGCCCAGGTTTCCATGGAGTTGTCTCAAAGTTCAGTTCAGGGAGGGGCTCAAAGGCAGGGGCACTGAGTCTCCCCACTGTCTTTAACCCAAGTAGCTTTATTTATTGCACTAGTGAAAATCTGCTGCTATTAAAAAAATTTTTTTAAGTCAATAAAAACAGCACGAGCCAGATCATAGAAGCAAAGCATACTAATGTCTAAGGAGATTATATGCTTGGACCATGAGAGCTATGTTGGTAATAGTAGGAGGTTTGAATGAATCTGAATACCTTGAAAAGGATTACCTACTGGAAAAAACCACTTGCTTAATTGAGCTAAAATGAAAACAAAATGGAGCTTTGACTCTGATTCGTATGTTTGGTCGTATAAGGTCATTAGAATAAAAGCAGTGTTATTATCTGCCTCCTCATATAATTAGGATTCTTTCTGAGCTGCAGCCTCAGGAACAGAACATACAGACCAGTCTTTGGTTTAAAAAAAAAAATTGTTTTTAAAGACAGTTATTTCACTATAACTGGGAAGATCTCTGAGTGCATAAACTAGGTGCAATTTGTTCATCATATGTAGGCAACCTGTGGGCCCTCTGCTTAGGATGTGCTTGCTCATTCTGCCTACCCAGAGACCAGCTAATCTCTGAAGGTCCTGCTCCCCCAGAGACAGCCCAGAACCCCTTTCCTTACAGT
The DNA here is from genome assembly GCF_018350195.1 of Panthera tigris. Classification (NCBI taxonomy): domain Eukaryota; kingdom Metazoa; phylum Chordata; class Mammalia; order Carnivora; family Felidae; genus Panthera; species Panthera tigris. The sequence continues at coordinate 60,684,921 of NC_056665.1, read as the reverse complement.
CATCACTAATATTCTCTCTCCTTGTTCTCCCACAGCACTGTCCTTGTCCTTCCATCTCAGCACCTATAAAATGCTTTATGTTTACTATGTGTTTTGTCTGTAAATTGCAGTCTTCCTCTAAGAGTTTAGTCATCTTTTTCACAGCACCTCACAATATTAGATGCCAAATAAATGTTAAATTTGAGAGAACAATGGAAATGTATGTCTCGCTTCGGAGACAATACATAATCTAACAGAATTTCAGCTTTATTTGTATTTGGACACATTTTTAAATCTTAGAATTCTGATGGCACACTTGAAGTAATTAAATTTACAAAAGAATGTTAAACATACAATGAATAATTACAGTATGTTGAGGCAGGGGAAGGGTAATGTTGGTCAAAGAGTATAAACTTCCAGCTAAACAATATGAGTAAGATCTAAGGATTCTATTGTACAGCATAGTGACTATAACTGATAATACTCTGTTATATACTTGAATGTTTCTAAGAGAGTAGATCTTAAATGTTCTCATCACAAAAAGGAAATGGTAATTATGTGATACGATGCAGTTGTTAGCTAATGCTATGGTGGTAATCATTTTGCAATATATAAGTGTCGAATCAATAGATGATGTACACCTTAAATTTGTACATTATGTCAATTTTATTTCAATAAAGGTAGAAAAAATAATTACACTGCTACTCTACTATAATCCTACTTTATTTTTAAAAATTTTTTATGACATTCATTTTTGAGCAACAAACAGCACACGAGCAGGGAGGGGCAGAGAGAGAGGGAGACATAGAATCGGAAGCAGGCTCCAGGCTCCAAGCTGTCAGCACAGAGCCCAACGTGGGGCTCAGACTCATGGACCGTGAGATCATGACCTGAGCTGAAGTCAGACGATCAACTGACTGAGCCACCCAGGCACCCCTACTATAACCCTACTTTAAGAATTATCTGTAAAAGGAGCCAGAGCCACTGCACTATTTACGTGGTCACTCTTAAGTGTTGGGTCACTACTTAAGTGCCCTGACTACTTTTCTACATTCCCAAAGAGGCAAAGTTCCAATAATATCTTTATTTTAATGCTGTGATATTCTCCCTGCTTCCTATTTTACTTGTACCACATTGACCCTGTTCTACACTATGTCACACAGCCTGCCCTCCTTAGCCTTTGATTTAACAGATGTTACAGTAACAGTACATGTACCCAGTTGTAACCAGAATCTGGCATCACATGAAGGATTTAATGAAGGATTTGCTATCAACCACTGCGGCATGGCACAGCAGTTGAAAACTGTCAAAATATTTCTCTGGGGGCGCCTGGGTGGCTCGGTCGGTTAAGCGTCCGACTTCGGCTCAGGTCATGATCTCACGGTCCGTGGGTTCGAGCCCCGCGTCGGGCTCTGTGCTGACAGCTCGGAGCCTGGAGCCTGCTTCAGATCCTGTGTCTCCCTCTCTCTGTGACCCTCCCCCGTTCATGCTCTGTCTCTATCTCAAAAATAAATAAACATTAAAAAAAAAAATTTTTTTTTTAAATTTCTCTGATCAAGCTTTTTGAGAAAGATTGTGGCTCTGTGTTGGAGTTGCTTGCTCTCACTCAGGATTCCAAATAATATGATCTGGGGAAAGAGGAGGGGCTTCACCTAACATTGGCAGTTGATACTTTATGCTTTGGGGAACTTTATTTGGCGGGGACTGTTGGTAAAGTGAATGATAAGTGCTATTTTTGTAAGATAAGCATGCAGGTTTGGAAGCTTGGGCACATTTGACCCATTTTAAAAACTGCCATTTAGAGTAAATCAAAGGGGAACAAAAGGTTAGAAAAGCAAATTCTCAGGCATAGCCCTAGACCCATACCTTAAGAATCAGTAGAGTAATAGAATGTTCTGTAGGACAGGTGCCCATTGAAATTTCTAAGGAATCACAGAAGGCATTGGAAATGGGCAGGTCCATTAAAATTCCCAAAGACTCCAGAATGCCTATGAGAAGAAAACTTGTCGTAACAAAAACTAAGGTACTACTTGGCCTTTTCCACCATTCTCAAGTAAACTGGATTTTTAAACTACATAACTAAATGGGAAACAGAAACCCATGAGATCCTAGAAGTTTTTTTTATTAAAGATCAATGTCTGTTTCTAACGGACTTCTAAATTATAATAAAGATGACTTCATATTAAAAAATACATATTTCTCTGATCTACATGCTTCATTTTGTAACCTAAATCTGGCCATTTCTATTTTCTTGGGGTTTGTTGTTGTTTTGTGTTTTATTTCTCAAATTCTGTAGTCTAAATAATTCTATGTTGCTTCCATGTCACACTATAGGCAAAATTTTACTTAAGTTCCCCTGCCTCTTAAGAAAGCTGAGAACATCCCAACCTCTAGAGAAAATTCCCCAGGCCCTATTCCCAGGTGTCCAGGAAGTGCCTTGATTAAAATCAAGCAGCAAGCCTCAGGCATCTATCCTAAGGAACCCCAATGACCATTATTTTATTCTCTATTCCTTTCCATTCTGTGGTTGGTTATCCTTCATCTTTTATTCAGCTGGAATCCAGTTGCCCTAGTTTTAATACCAAACCCTTACTCTAAGACACCTGCAGTTTGTCATAGATAAAGTGGCCGCATGTCCCAGTTTTCCAAAAGCAGTTTCAGCTCATGCCTATCAGTCAGTATAATTATTAATAGAGATCTCTCATTTTTAAAGGTCCTGGTCTGGACAATTATAGGTTTGCCTTGCCATAGAACCCATAGAATGAAGGGCATCTGGGTGGCTCAGTCAGTTAAGCATCCAACTTCAGCTCAGGTCATGATCTCACGGTTTCGTGAGTTCGAGCCCCACGACGGGCTCTGTGCTGACAGCTCTGAGCCTGGAGCCTGCTTCGGATTCTGTGTCTCAGTCTCTCTCTGCCCCTCCCCCACTTGTGCTCTTTCTCTCTCTGTCTCTCAAAAATAAATAAATGTAAAAAAAAAATTTTTAAGAACACATATAATGTGTTTCTTGCTGTACCACAAGTATAGCCAAACAAGTAAATACAAAGATTGGGGAGCTACTTCCTTCATGATTCCCATTGTCTCCAGTTTACTTGGCCTATAATAATTCAAACATAGTTTCTAATTATTGTAATTTGACTCGAGAACTGGCCATCACTGGTGTAATAACCTGTTAAAACTAATCTCGTGTCTGTTCCAAGGTTCCTCTTCTGGCTGAAGTTTATGGTATAGAGGGAAATATTTTCAGGGTTAAAATCAATGAAGAAACTCCCCTGAAACCGAGATATGAAGTTCCTGATGTTGTCACAAGCAAGCCACGCACCGTAAGGTAAGCCACGGAACAAGAGATCTTGGATACACCCTCAGTATGGTCTTTTATTATACCTTGAGTAGCAGATTTTGCATGTTCCTCCTGTTTTTTCTATTCGAAGCTATAATCATTTGCAGCGTCAGTTTTCAGTTATTTGGGGATACATTTATGCTTTTTATATATTGTCCATTCTCCACCATTTGATTTATCAGCACTTATTCATGAGCAGAAGCAGAGCTTTTGAGCCCTGCTGTCCTTCTTGCAAAGGAAATGATTCATCAACCAGACTTTGGGAACAAGTAGAATTTGAGAACAAGTAGGAGAGCTATTTAATTTACTCAGATTAGCAGCAGGGCTCCAGAGATCTAATATACTAGCCAAACTCCCGTGCTTACCACAATTTATACAATTAGGCTCACTTTTAATTAAGGGTAGTCTCAGAAATGTAACATGTCAAAGATAAATTAATCATCAGTGTCTAAGTGAAACAAAAACTTTGGAGATCAAAAAGCATTTTTCCTACATCTGCAGTATCTTCCTCAGTTCTCAATACTCTTTCCAGTGATATTTCACCGGTTCTGCCTGCTGATTCCTGTTATTTTTTCATATTATTTCACTAAAGGAATATAAGTTTATGCCAAATGCTTTAATTTTCACTATATCATTATCGTAGTTTTATGTAGATTACTTTTTCCATAAAAATTTAATCAAGTCAGTAGATTATAAGGAGAAAGTACTTCAGTGATAGTAGAATCATCATAAATTCAAAATAGGTCTAGTCATTCAGCTGCTGCTATATGCCAAGAACTTAGAAAACTGGAATTAAAAAGAGACTGTTTTCGGGGCGCTTGGGTGACTCAGTCGGGTAAGCATCCGACTTCGGCTCAGATCATGATCTCACGGGTTCGTGAGTTCGAGCCCTACATCAGGTTCTGCTGAGCGCTCAGAGCTGGGAACCTGCTTCGGATTCTGTGTCTCATTCTCTCTTTGCCTCTCTCCAACTTGTGCTCTCTCTCTCTCAAAAATAAACATTAAAAAAAATTTTTTTAGAAGACTGTTCTCAAGGTTTTTTAGGTTGGTGCATATGCATGCGTGTGTGTGTGTGTGTGTGTGTGTGCTTGGTTACAGTATATTATTTTTTACTATCCTGGAGGATTCACTTTACTGGTAGATCCTTTTAACATTTTTACATCTGTGTTAAGTAAAATTCGTCTGTAGTTTTCTTTTTCTGTGTTATTGCCATGTTTTGGGGTCAGGATGATAACTAGCTTTGTGTGGTAAATATGTTGTATTAGTTCTGCTTCCATTCTAACCTCTTTCTAGAGGGCCTTTGGCTACTGCAGTAACAAGAAAGTTAAAAAATACATTCCTCCACTTCCCATACTCTCATGTAGCTAGTTTCTGGTATAATTCAGGTTCTACCAGTCAGATGCACTTACAGGTATCTTGATTTTAGAACTGAGCTTCCAATTTTGCTGGCATGGATTTGGCAGCTCTAGAATGTCTCTAGAGGCACACTAGTTAGGGTAGTAGTTTATTCATCTCTGGAGCTAATATGGCATGATCTTGGAGGCCAGCAGTTGCCACAGTGACTTCTGATTATCCAACTTCCGGATTCTAGCTGCAATAGTAGTTCAATTGACCATGCAGTAGTATTCTAGGGATCATTACCGGCTGCCCAACCTATTACCTCAGTGCTTCCAATGATGTCATAAGCTCCCAATTCTCCCATCTTAAGTTACTTATTTTCCACTTAAAATACCCAGAATTTTTTCTTTGCTTTTTTAATGTTTATTTATTTTTTAGAGAGATAGAGAGAGAGACAGAGCATGAGCAGGGGAGGGGCAGAGAGAGAGGAGACAGAATCCTTAGCAGGATCCAGGCTCTGAGCTGGCAGCACAGCTGGACTCGAACCCACAATCCACGAGATCATGACCTGAGCTGAAGTCAGACACTTAACCGACTGACCCAACCAGGCGCCCCCAGAATTTTTTCTTTAATGTACAGTTGAATCTTGGTTGATATAGCCTTTGGTATCAGAAGTAAGTGTAGGCAACAGACCCTCTAGGATGGGAATATGAGATTGGTTAGCTGCTTTGGCCGGATTTGAAAGCAGCGAGGACTTGGTTATCATTAGAGGATAAGAGACTAGTGTTATGGGCTCAATTGTGTCCCCCCCCCAAAAAAAAAACTCATATGTTGAAGCCACAACCCCCTGTGCCTCAGAAAATGACTATATTTAGAGGTAGAACCTTTGAAGAGGTAACTAGTTAAAATGGGGTTGTTAGGGTGGACTGTAATACAATATGAATAGTGTTCCATAAGGAGAGGAGATTAGGACACAAGTTGACACAGACAGAGGGATGACTATGTAAGGATACAGCAAGAAGATGGCCATCTGAGAGCCAAGGAGAGAGGTCTCAGAAGAAACCAAACTTGCTGACACTTTGATCTTGGACTTCTAGCCACCAAAATTGTGAGAAAATAAACTTCTGTACTTTAAGCCACCCAATGGGGTATTTGTTGTGGCAGACCTAGCAAACTACACAACTGGTAATAAACCACAGCATTCCATGGCAAAGTTACTTAAATTACTACCTGTGATCAACAGAATTCCACCAAGCCTTCCGTTCCAGCAGAAGCAGCTCCTTTTCCTCTAACAAAGCTGATCCTACCTTGCTTGGACACCCTGTGTTGACCTCACCTAAGATATATTGTCCAAGGGGATGACAGTGCTCATTGTGCCTCACCCCTACCACCCTTCACTGCCTTTCTTTAAGCTCACTACCAGAGCCTAACATGCCTAGGGAGCTAATTACAGTCAAACACTACACCTAAGGAATTATAAGATTTTATATAGGCAAAAACCTAGGAAATACGGATAGAAATGCATTCTGAGGGATTCCTAGACTAAAGAAAGGAACATAATTTTAGGACCACATTAAATTTATTGACATGGGTACCAAAGAATCTAAATTTGATGTGCTAGCTTGGACAGCTGGGAGTGGGTCTAATTATTTGCTTGGTTGGTTAATTATAATCTGTACTCAGCTGTGGACTCTGCTGAATGAAGCTGAGATACCAGCTCAGCCTTGGCACAGAGTAGAAAAAATGATCCATAGACTTAGGGAGATAAAGATGTTGAAGTGGATATGTCATATGCAACAGCACAACTAGCCCCTAATTTTGCTCTCCAAGAGGTTTCAAAGAGACTCCTTTCACTGAGAAATAACTTGAAGAAGGAACACTTGGAAAGCATTGTAGTGAGTGAATGTCTTTTATTAGCTAGAAATAATGGTGGAAAATGATGCCATCAAAATGGGCTCCCCAATTTCAGTGGAGATGGTGAGACTCCAGGTGCATAATGAAAGTAGCAGCATTTAGTTATTAGTGACAAGGTGAACATGTTTCCATAATGCACAGCAGGACATGTATGGTACCCAAAATGTTTAACTCTCAGGGCAGTGAACAATGTATCAAAGGGTCCACTGGACTGAAATAGATGCATTAAAGTCCTATTTGATGGAACAATCAAAAGAATTCCATTTTGCTATTTATTTAGAGTGAAAGGGAGTACAAGTGGGGAAGGGGCAGACAGAGGGAGAGACAGAACTCCAAGCAGGCTCTGCACTGCCAGCATAGAGCCTGACACAGGGCTCGAACCCACAAACCATGAGATCATGACCTGAGCCGAGATCAAGAGTCAGATGCTCAACTGACCGAGCCACCCAGGAGCCCCTGCATTTGGGTTTGATAAACAGTGATATACAACTCCCATACTACTCCAGACAGTTAACAGAACCCAAGTATCTTGCCTAGAATCCAGGGAGAAGGACTTCGCAAGAATATAATAAGAACATAAAATATCCCTCCTCACCTTCCCTAAGGAGGCATGTGACCATTTACCAGAGTGACTGTGCACCAGAGAAAGAAATATCTAGATCTCTGAAGGATTTTAATTGACTGCCTCTGGGCTTACATGATTTCTGGGGATCCAGAATATCCTAACAGTCTAGCTCTCAAATCAGAGCTGATGGGAGTCAGTAGAGATTGCATCTCACCGTGGACCCACCGGGTCAATAACCCAATCTATGTTATTTCCTTAGTTTTTGAGTATTTGGTTGGAATGAGAAAGAAAAGCAGTGTTTAGACTCTGTGCACCAAAGTGTTCCTAGACTGTCCAGCCCAAGGAAATGATGATGATAGCTAACATATTATTATTTGCCAGGCACTGCCAAGTACTTAAGTACTTTGCATGCATCATCTCACTCAGTTCTCCCCAAAAGCTCTATTTGTTCTTGCTTTTATTATTTCTACTTTACAGATGAGGAAACTAAGAACTGGATAGACTGACTAACTTGTCCAAAGTTATACTCCTAGTGCATGATAGAGCTATATTCAGTCTAGGCTTTCTGACACCAAACCCCTATGTCCCATGAATGTGGATTTGCACATTAATTTGAATTGAAAATCACATTGAGCTATGTAAACCTATTTCTCTCTTCTTGCTTTGTTTTCTAGGCTGATTTCATCCTCAGGAGATGCAGGTAGTCTGGTATTGGCTGATGGAAAAGGAGATCTGAAGTGTCATATCACAGCAAACCCATTCAAGGTAGATTTAGTGTCTGAAGAAGAGGTTGTGATGAGCATAAACTCCCTGGGCCACTTGTACTTTGAGCACCTGCAAGTTCCTCTCAAGAAAAGGTATTTTTGCACATTACTTGGCATAAGAACATAAGAGGGGTGCTTGGGTGGCTCAGTCAGGCGAGCATCTGACTCTTGACTTTGGATCAGGTCATGATCCCAGGGGCATGAGATCAAGCCCCCTGTCAGGCTTCATAGTCAGCATGGAGTCTGCTTACGATTCTCTCTCCCCACCATCCTGTCCTCTTTCTCTTTAAAACAAAGCAAAACAATGTCAGAAAACTTGATCATAATTATCAATTGCCTAAATAGTTGATATATCACCATGAAAACTTAGTTCACCTTATTTGCTGGAATATTATTTTGAGAAATTTCATCTTTTCACCCATGCAAATAAATGCAGGCTTGATGACAAGAATGATTCGCAGACTTTTGCAACTTGACCCTCCTAACACATCCCATGCGTTTAACTGATGGCATTGTCTACTCTTAAAAATCACTCTCTGTTGAGAACTGATAAATGTTAATGTGAACTGATAAGTCTTCAGAACTTCATTTTAGGGGGTATAGCTCAGGGGTAGAGCATTTGACTGCAGAACTTCATTGTATCCCCTTAAAATAACTTCAATTAACTTACACTTGAATAATTTCCAAGAATTATCTGGAAACAGTCACTCGATCAAAGCTGTTTGTATGAGGGTCACATGAACTGGGAGGTAGTAAGAGGGGAAGATTCTTCCATTTTTTTTTTTACCAATATTGTTTTTAAATTCTCCAGTCTGTAGCTCTTTCTGTTTTTATCCTAATAGTTAACATCTTATATGTTCTGTAGAAAGCATTGAACATTCATTATTGCCACACAGTGGTTTTTATATTTAAAAACCTTATTTTCTAAAAACAAACAATATAAATCTTATTTTTTTTTAATTTTTTTACATTTATTTATTTTTGAGAAACAGAGTGAGACAAAGCGTGGGCGGGGAAGGGGCAGAGAGAGAAGGAGACACAGAATCTGAAGCGGGCTCCAGGCTCTGAGCAAGCGGTCAGCACAGAGCCTGATGCGGAGCTCAAACCCACGAACTGTGAGATCATGACCTGAGCCGAAGTCGGATGCTCAACCAACTGAGCCACCCAGGTGCCCCAAATCTTGTTTTCTTATTACAGAGATAGTTTCTGTTCATTATAGGAAAAATAAAAAATATTGAAAAGAAAAATTTAAATACCCATAATTCTGCCGCTTGTTAGGACCTTATGAATATTCAATTATTTTTTTAACTGAAAAATACTAATAGCATAACAAATACCTGTAAACCCAGTACCCAGGTTATTTATATTTAAAATATTTTTTCTTTTAATAAACTCCCATTATTTTTGTTTTAGAGGTGATAACCTAAGTTAGGCCTTAATCTTTTTAGAATAAGCATATGCTACAAAGGAGTATATAGTGAAAAATATCCTCACCATTTGTCCTTGAGCTACCTAGTTCTATCTTTGAAAGTAATCAGTGTTTCCAGTTTTTTATGTATCCTTCCAGAGATAATTTATGTCCATCCAGTAAGATATATATATTCTTTGTCTTATCCTTTCTTGACACATATGATGCCACTTTTATACATTATTCTGCACTTTGCTGTTTCTTCTTTACCAATTTGATAGTTCCTAATTTCTTTAAAGCAGGTATATAGTTTCAATTGCATGCTTATACAATGACTCATTTAGAAAATTTCCTCTTGGTGGACTTTAAAATTATTTCTAATCTTGTTTTACAGCTACTCACTTCATGGATAACTTTATATATGTATCATTTTGCATACATGCAAGGATATACATAGACGAGTCGTAGAAGTAAAATTGCTGATCAAATGGTTTGTGAATTTGTAATTTTGACTCGTGCTGCCAGATCACCTCCTATAGAAGTTGTGAACTAGTTTGTATTTCCACCATTTACATTTGTGTTAGGAAAATCAGATTATCCACCTGGAAAAATTTTTAAGTTAGACCCAAGCCTCGCAACATTAGGAAAAATGAATTCCAGATGAAAAAAATCACAGAGTAGGAACATCTTGAGCTTACCTCCTCCCACACACACATCCAAATCTACAACTACATCACTTCTCGGCCTTTTGGCTAAGATCAAGTGTAGCAGCTGTCCTTAACAGTTTAATATCTGCTACACCCTCAATGTGAGGACAATACAGTATATTAAATGGACTTTTTGGAACTAGGAGATGGAATAGGAGCTTGCTCCATCCACTTCACGCATTGACCTGGTATTGGAGTACCTTAAGGAACAGTGCACCTACCCCTTGGGTGGGGAGTAAAGATTGTACAAAAAAAATTCTACAACTACGCGTAGAAAATGATCTCTGAGAATGAACTAAAGACTAACAACAGAACATACAACTAAGGATATAAAGAGAAAGACACATTAAGATGCCAGGTAGGAGGAGCAGAGACATGGTTTATTTAGTCAGGTTCCACATCCCCAGTGCAGCAACCCACAAGTGGGAGGGATATTACAACCAGAGAGACCTGCCCTGAGGAAGAAGAGGCCTGAGTCCCACATGAGTCTCCATATGCCAGGGGACCTGCACCAGGAAGACAAGCTCCCCTAACGTCTGGCTTTGAAAACCAACAGGGCATATGTCCAAGAGAGTCAGAGGGCAGTAGGAAACTGACACACTGCCCTTTGATGGCATGTGCACAATCACACCTGCTCTGAGTGCCAACACAGAGGCAACCATGTGAAAAATCCCTGGGTTACATGTGAAGGAAATTCACTGACTAATTTTAGGGGATGTGCCAGAATGGCAGGTATCTGTGGGAATGTCCTCCAGGGACAGATGCACTGATGGGTACCATTTTTCTTACTCCTTCTACCTAGTTGGCCCAGCATTAGTGGATATCAGTTCTGGCACTCTTTACTATGCTAGTGCCACTCACCCCACCCCAGTGCTCCCCTGAAGACTTGTCCCACCCAAGGCACCTCCCAGCCTAAAGACCTTCTCAAGTGTTTCTGCACCCTGGCATTCCTGGCAGGTGCTTTAGCTCACATTAGAGCTCCTGCCAAGCAGCCTCCAACCCCAGCACTTGCAGTAGGCAACCCCAGCTGGGACCAGAACCACTCCTCGGCACCTCTGCCCCAGGAGGTCATCCCCACACACTAGAACACCTACAGCAGTCACAGCTGGACCCTGCAGCAAGCCAAGCAGGAGACATGCCCCACCCACCAGTGCACTCACAGCTGTCATTGCCAGGCCTCACAGCCAGCCATGCCAGGGACCAACCCCACACACCAGCATATTCACAACAGTCACAACCAGGCCTCTCAGCCAGATGGGCCAAGGGCTAGCCCCACTAACCAGTATGACCATAGCAGTCACAGCCAGAACTCACAGACAGTCATGCTGGAGGATAGCCCCATACACCTGTGAGTTTGCATCAGTTGCAACCTGGCCACAACAGGAAGGTGCACACAGCCCACACAGGGAATGCTCTTGGGGCACCTGACCGGGGTGACGAGGGTGTTTGCGCTACTGGGCCCACAGGACACCTTCTGCATAAAACCACTCCTTCAAGATCAGGAGATGTAACTGATCTGCCTAATACATAGAAGCAAACAGAGACTTAGGCAAAATGAGGAGACAGAAGAATATATTCCAAGTGAAAGAACAAGACAAAACTTCAGAAAAAGAACTAAACAAAACAGATAAGCAATCTGCTTGATAGAGAATTTAAAGTAATGTTCTCCAAATTCAGGAGAAGAATGGATGAACACGGTGAAAACTTCAATAAGGAGATAGAAAATACAAAAAGAACCCATCAGCTGAAGGATAAAATAACTGAAATGAGAAATACACTAGAGGGAATCAGCAGATTAGATGACACAGAAGAACAGATCAGCAATCTGGAAGACAGGTAGTGTAAATCTCCCCATCAGAACAGCAAAAAGAAAAAAGAATTTAAAAAAATGAACATAGTTTATTTATTAAAAATTTTTATTTAATAATTTAATTTAATTTTAATTTAATTTAATTTTAATTTAATTTAATAATTTAATTTATTAAAAAAAATTTTTCCAATGCTTATTTATTTTTGAGAGACAGAGAGAGACAGAGTGTGAGTAGGGAAGGGACAGAGAGAGAGGGAGACACAGAATTCAAAGCAGGCTCCAGGCTCTGAGCTGTCAGCACAGAGCCTGATGCGGGGCTCGAACCCACAAACCATGAGATCATGACCTGGCCAAAGTCGAACGCCCAATCCACTCAGCCACCCAGAAGCCTCTAAGAAAAATGAGCGTAGTTTAAGGGACCACTGGGACGTTAAGCATACGGACATTCACATTATAGGGGTCCCAGAAGGAGAAGAGAGAGAGAAAGGGACAGAAACTCTATTTAGAGAAATAATGGGGGGCACCTGGTTCTTTGAAAAGATAACAAAATTGATAAAACTTTATCCAGATTCATCAAGAAAAATAGAGGGCCCAAATAAATAAAATCAAATGAAAGAGAAGTTACAGTCAATACCACAGAAATAAAAAGGATCATAAGAGACAACTACAAATATTTACATGCCAGCAAATAGGAGAACCTAGAAGAAGTGGATAAATTCCTAAAACATACAGCCTTCCAAGACTGCATCAAGAAAAAATAGAAAATGTGAACGAATTGTGAGTAATGAAATTGAAACAGTAATCCAAAAACGCCTAGCAAACAAAAGGTTAGGACTAGACAACGACTTCATAGGTGAATTCTACAAAACCTTTGAAGAAGAGTTAATATCTGTTCTTCTCAAAATATTCCAAAAAATTGAAGAAGACTTAATGCTTCCAAACTCATTCTATGAGGCCAGAATTGCCTTAATACCAAAACCAATACCAAAAAAAAAAAAAAAAAAATTAATTACAGGCCAATATTCTTGATGAACATTGATATAAAAACCCTACACAAAATATTAGCAAACCAAATTCAATAATGCTTTAAAAGAATCATACATCATGATCAAATGAGACTTATTCTAAGGATAAAAGGATGGTTCAATATCCACAAATTAAGCAACATGATACACCACATTAACAAAAATAAGGATAAAAATCATATGATTATCTCAGTAGATGCAGAAATGGAATTTGGTAAAATTCAACATCATTCATTATAAAAAATCTTTCAACAAAGTTGGTATGGAAGGAACATACCTCAACATAATAAATGCCATGTATGGCAACCCACAGCTAACATCATACTCAACAGTGAAAAGCTGAAAGCCTTTTCTCTTAGAACACGAACAAAACAAGGATGCCCACTCTTGTCACTTTTATTCAAAAATACTGGAATCCTAAACACAGCAATAAAACAAGAAAAAGAAATAAAAGCCCTCTAAATGGGAAAAGAAGTAAAATTGTCACCATGTGAAGACTACATGATATTATATACAGAAAACACTAAAGATTCTACCAAAAATAAACACATAAATCATTTTTAAAAACTCTTTGAATTAATAAATTAATTCACTAATACAGGATACAAAACAAATATACAGAAATCTGTTGCATTTTTTGTATACTTATAATGAACTATCAGAAAGAGTAATTAAGAAAACAATCCCATTTGCATTTGCATCAAAATGAATAAAATAACTAGGGTTAAATGTAACCAAGGGGGTGAAAGACCTGAACCCTGAAATCTATAAGACATTGATGAAAGAAACTGAAGACAGCACAAGTAAGTGGAAAGGTACACTGTTCATGGATTGGAAGAATTAATATTGTTAAAATATCCATACTACCCAAAGCGGTCTGCAGATTGAATGTAATTTCTATCAAAATACCAATGGAATTTTTCTTAGAAATAGAACAAATAATCCTAAAATTTGTACAGAACCAGAAAAGATTCCAAATAGCCAAAGCAATCTTGAGAAAGAAGAACAAAACTAGAGGTATCATGTTCCTTGATTTCAAAGTATACTACAAAGATACAGTTATCAAAACAGTATGGTATTGGCACAAAAACAAAACATGGAGAGTTTTGGAACACAATAGTCCAGAAATAAATACATGCGTATACAGTCAATCTTCAACAAAGGAAGGAAGAACATACAATGGGGAAAAGATAGCCTCTTCAATAAATGGCGTTGGCTACTAGGTATTTAACCAAAGAAAACAAAAACACTAATTCAAAAAGATATGTGCACCCCTATGTTTACTGCAGCATTATTTGCAGTAGTCAAGATATGGATGCAACCCAAGTGTCCATCCATAAATGAATGGATAAAGAAGACAGTGTCTACACACACACACACACACACACACACACACACACACACACACTATTACTCAGCCATGAAAAGGAATGAAATCTTGCCATTTGCAACAACATGGACAGATCTAGAAGGTACCATGGTAAGTAAAGTCAGTCCGACAAAGACAGATACCTAATAATTTCACTCATATGTGGAATATAAGAAGCAAAACAAATGAACAAATAAAAAGACCAAAAAAAAAAAACAAAAACAAAAACAAAAAAAAAAAACCCAGACTCTTAAATACAGAGAACAAACTGGGCGTTGCCAGAGGGGAGGTGAGGGGGGGATGGGTGAAATAGATGAAGGGGATTAGGAGTACACTTATTGTGATGAGTATTGGGTAATGTGTAGAAATATTGAATCATTATACTGTATACCTCAAACTAATATGACACTGTATATTAATTTTACTTGAATCAAAATATATTTAAAAATGAATCTAGGCACAGACCTTACACCCTTCACACACCTGAGGGGCTCAGTCAGTAAGCGTCTGACTCATGATCTCAGCTCAGGGGCTTGATCTCAGGGTCATGAGTTTAAGCCCTGCTTTGGTCTCCACTTTTTGAGTATTAAAAAAAAAAAAACCTCAAAATAGACCATAGATCTAAATGTAAAATAAAAACTATAAAACTCCTAGAAGATAACAGAAGAAAACCTAGATGACCTTGGGTATGGTGATGATTTTTTAATATACCACCAAAGTCATGATTCACGAAAGAAATAATTGATAAATTAGGCTTCATTAAAATTAAAAACTAGGGATACCCAGGTGGCTTAGTCAGTTGAGGGTCCAACTCCTGATTTTGGCTCAGGTCATGATCCCAGGGTCATGGCATTGAGCCTGCATTGGGCTCCACACTGAACATGGAGCCTGCTTGAGATTCTCTCTCTCCCTCTGCCCCTCTCCCTGGCTCATGCTCTATCAAATAAATTTTATTTATTTGATATACTCTCTCAAATAAAATTTTAAAAAACTTTTAAAGATAATAAAAATAAATTTAAAAAAATTAAAAACTATTGCTCTGTGAAAAACAATGACAAGGAAATAAGATAAGGCACAGACTAGGAAGAAATATCTGCAAAAAACACATCAAATAAAGGACTGCTATCCAAAATATACAAAGAACTCTTAAAATTCAACAGTAAGAAAGTGAACACTCAAAAATGTACAAAGGAGTCGAACAGAAACCTTACCAAAAAAGATAAACAGATGGCAAGTAAGCATATGAAAAGATGTTCAACATCATATGTCATTAGTTAAAACAAGAAACCATTACATATCTGTTAGAATGACCAAAATCCAGAACACTGGTA
Source organism: Panthera tigris (assembly GCF_018350195.1). Classification (NCBI taxonomy): domain Eukaryota; kingdom Metazoa; phylum Chordata; class Mammalia; order Carnivora; family Felidae; genus Panthera; species Panthera tigris. The sequence goes on along the minus strand of NC_056665.1, from coordinate 60,669,371 downwards.
ACAAAATGCTGGGGAGGATGTGGAACAACAGGAACTCACATTAATTGCTGTTGGGGCTGCAAAATGATATAGTCACGTTGGAAGACAGTTTGATAATTTCTTACAAAACTAAACATACTCTTACCATATAATTCAACAATCATGCTTCTTGTTATTTACCCAAAGGAGATGGAAATCTATGTCTATGCAAAAACCTGCTCATGGATATTTATAGCAATTTTATTCATAATTGCCAAAACTTAGAAGCCGTCAGGATATCCTTCAGTAGATGAATAAACTATGGTACATCCAAATAATAGAATATTATTCAGTACCTAAAAGAAATGAACTATCAAGCCATGAAAAGACATGGAGGGAACTCGAATGCAAGTTTTACTAAGTGAAAGAAGCCAATCTGAAAAAGGCTACCTACTCTATGTTTCCAACTATATAAAATTCTGGAAAAGGGAAAATTATGGAGATAGTAAAAAGATCAGTAGTTTCCAGGGGTTAAGTAAGCCAAAGGGATACCTAAGCAGAACACAGATTTTAAGGGCAGTGAAATTACTCTATGATACTACAGTGGTGGGTAAATGTCATGATACATTTGTCAAAACCCATAGAATGTACAATGCAAAGAATGAACCCTAATATAAACTATGGACTTGGGGTGATAATGATGTGTCAGTGCAGGTTCATTGATTGTAATAAATGTAGCACTCTGGTACAGGATGTTGACAGCGGGGGAGACTGTGAGTGTGTAGGGACAGTGGGTCATATGAGAACTCTACACTTTCTGCTTAGTTTTGCTGTGAACCTAAAACTGTTGTAAAAAATAAAATTTGTTAATTTTTTTTTTTAATTAAAAGGCACCAGGGATACCTGGGTGGCTCAGTAGGTTAAGTGTCCACTTCAGCTCAAGTCATGATCTCACGGTTTGTGGGTTCCAGCCTCGCATGGGGCTCTGTGCTCACAGCTCAGAGCCTGGAGCCTGCTTCCGATTCTGTGTCTCCCTCTCTCTCTGCCCCTCCCCTGCTCATGCTCTGTCTCTCTCTGTCTCTCTCAAAAGTAAACAAATGTTAAAAAAAATTTTTTAATGAAATAAAAAAAAGGCAACATACTAGTTGTCTTAAATTTCACCACAAATTTTTAACATGTATAAGAATTCAAAAATTAATATGCATCTATAGGAAGAACCTATACAAATCGATAAGAAAAAGAGGAACACACAAATAAATAATGGGTAATACAAACTGCAGCAGCATATATTAACATGATGAATATCAAAATTTTTTAATATCAAAAAATTTTTAAGGCAAAGCCAAATGTGCGTTTGAGGACTCGTACACTCGTGGGAATGGGATAAAAAACAGCAAGGGAGTGATTCCACACAAAACTTGGTAAAGCTGTTACCTCTGAAGAGCACAGCGAGGAGATGGATGATAACATTTGAGGAGAGGCGCTATGATGCCAGACGAACAAGTCTGTTGCTTATGTGGCTTCGTAGTCGTTACTTTAGTATTCATTTTTAACCTCTGAACTTATATACTCTTCTATATCCGTACTGTATTTTACACTAAAAAAATTAATGTATAGTGAGGGTGAATAGACAATTCACAGAAGAAATAGAAATGCCATTTAATGTATACAAAAGCACTTTACGTCATTAATGAAAGAAATTCAAAGTGAAATGCATTACCTTGTCTAAAATTTTAGACTGCCAACGATTTTTGTTTTTATTTTTAGATTTTTTTTTAATCTTTATTTTTGAGAGAGACAGAGACAGAGTAAGAGCTGGGGAGGGGCAGAGAGAGAGGGAGACACAGAATCTGAAGCAGGCTCCAGGCTGTCAGCACAGAGCCCAATGGGGGGCTTGAACTCATGGACTGTGAGATTGTGACCTGAGCCAAAGTCAGACGCTTAACTGACAGAGCCACCCAGGTGCCCCTGGCAACGATTTTAAAAGTGTATAAGGTCCAGTATTGTTAAGAACGGGGAGAAATGAGCACTCAAATCCATGTATGCCCGATAGTTTAAATTGTTACAATTAAATTGGAAGACAGTGCATTATGTTGCTTTGTAGGAGGTTAACATTGGAGAGAGGGGAGCAGTGTTCCACCTTGCTTGCTTATATTTTGTTTTGATATTGTATTATGTATTACATGTATAATAAAAAACTGATAGTTTTTTAAGGGTTAAGAAAATTCAAACATATTACATTTTAACAAATCAAGCTATTGGATTAATGTTCATCATAAATGTTCCTCAATTTCATAAACTTATTTTTATAATTATTTTAATAAGTTAAAAAACATAATTTATGGGGTCTCAAAAGTTAGAAATTAAAATCTTTATCATTGAACAAAATTCTGTTAGTCTTCCCTTGAGTAAAACAACTTTATTTGTATTAAAACAGAGCTACCAAAGAAAATAAGGAGGACACATCAGTTGACGCTTCTCAGGTAATACAGATTGAGCAATTTATCTTTTTTCAAATCTCTTTCACCATCAGTATGTGGGATATAATTGTTCTGTTCTTCCCTTCTTCTTACAAATGGGTACTTGATAAATACTGCATATAAATGAGACCATCTATCTCTTGCTCACCTTATTATCTCATTGATTCATTCGTCTACTCATGTATTCATTCATTCATAAAACAGGTAATTCTTGAGTGCCTGCTTTTGTGCCAGCTCAAAAAATTATGCTAGGCAAGAAGAATCAGCCATGAATAAAACAAATCTCAACCTGTCCTCATGAATCTTAAAATCTAATGGGAAAGACAGACTCTGACAAGTACAAGCATGAGGAGTGTTACAAAAGAGTGCTATAGGAGAAGATAGCAAGGAACTTGACCAAGATGAGGGTCAGGAAAGACCTCCTGTAGGACATGACTTAACAGCTAAAACTGATGCGTGAAGATACATAAGCTAGTCAAAAGGTGGAAAAACACTATTCCAGATAGAGGGGATTTCATATTCAAAGAGCTTGAGGTAGGAAGGAGCACATTTGAAGAAATTTAAAATATATATATGTATATATTTTAGCAGGAAAAAGAAAAGCAAAGGAAACAGTGTTGTGTTAACAAGGCCAGAGAGATAGGCAGGGGCAATTCAGTGGAAAGTCTTACAATAATTCTTTTAGTAGACAAATATTGGTTGAGTATTTCCTATATGCCAGGCACTGTTCAAGGAATTGGTGAGATATCATTGAATAAATCAAAGTCCCCCATTACCATGAAGCTGGCATTCTTTTATGTCTTGTTAACCTTTTTCGACTTTAACCTAAGAGCAAAGGAAAACTATGGAAAGGTTGTAAGCAGCAGAGATACATGGTCTGATGTCTGTTTTTAAAGGATTATTTTAGCTGAATTATGAAAAGTGAATATTCCAGAAATCTTCTCTTCATCCAAAGCCACATGCATCTTTGAAGGATCCCTGACAGTAGGTATGGCCACCAGGAATAGTGAAACATATTTCCAGTGCAGTAAGGACATGCTTCTTCCTCTTGAGGACTGACCCATGCTGATGAATATGAGAGAGAATATTTTTTCCATTTCCAAATAGAGAAGGACAACGAAGACATAGCCTTAGACAGTTTTGTGACCATATGTCAAATCAGCTGTGGGGAGACCTCTAATTAGATAGCTTAAATAGTGGTTTTGCATCACAGATGCAAAGAATCTGCTGAAGGCTATGAGCCTTCTCTATAAAACAGAATTTTTATACTGTTTGAGGGAGTTCACAAACTCTAAAGGCCATCCACAGACCCCAGAATAATAGTCCCTACAATAAGAATTCAGATGTGATTTAAACACACACACACACACACACACACACACACACACACACACACAAAAGCTCACTTTACAGAAGCTTATAATTATGAAGAAACCACCTAGAAATGGGCAAGGGGCTCATTTTTAAAAAGAAACATGCATTTCGGGGCTCCTGGGTGGCTCAGTCGGTTAAGTGTCCAACTTCTACTCAGGTCATGATCTCACGGCTCGTGGGTTTGAGCCCTGCGTTGGGCTCTCTGCTGACATTTCAGAGCCTGGAACCTGCTTCTGATTCTATCTCCGCCTCTCTGTGTCTGCCCCTCTCCTGCTCATGCTGTGTCTCTCTCTGTCTCTCAAAAATAAATAAATGTAAAAAATAAATAAATAAATAAAAAAGAAACATACATTTCATGCACACATACAATTTTTAGAAAACTTCTTCATTCTGCCAGAGAGGAAGAATGAAACTTGTAAAGCCAAGAAAGGAAACTTGTAGAGCCAAGAAAGTTTTGGGCTCTACATCAAAAGATTGTGAACCTGAACAGCCTCACTTCTCACGTAGTTTGGCTAATTGGAGGAGGGCGGCAAAGTATGCACCTCAGCCAAAATGTTTGCTTTTTGACCTAAGTTATTTGATTCTCAATGTTGTTCCTCACACGTTTACAAGAAAAAAAAAAGGATTTAAAAGATCTTACTTATGTAAAGACCGAATTTTTCTTTTTTTTAATATATTTTAAAAATTTTTTCATGTTTATTTATATGTGAGAGAGAGAGAGAGAAAGACCCTGAGCAGGATAGGGGCAGAGAGAGAGGCAGGATCCAAAGCAGGCTCCAGGCTCCGAGCTGTCAGCACAGAGGCTGATGCAGGGCTCGAACTCAGAGCAGTGAGATCATGACCTGAGCTGAAGTTGGTCACTTAACCAACTGAGCCACCCAGGTGCCCTTTTAAAAAAATTTTTTATTGCTTATTTATTTATCAGAGAGAGAGAAACAAAGAGAGTCAGAGGACAAGTGGGGGAGGGGCAGAGAGAGAGGGAGACACAGAATCTGAAGTAGGCTCCAGGTTCCAAGCTGTCAGCACAAGGCCCAGCATAGGGCTCGAACCCATGAACCATAAGATCATGACCTGAGCCGAACTCAGATGCTTAACTGACTGAGCCACCCAGGTGCCCCAAGACTGCATTTTTCAAAGTGCTTTCACAGCATTTTGGCCTGTGTAAAGATACTCATGTCAAACAATTCCTCAGAATTATATAGAATTACAATATGATCCAGCAATTTCACTCATGGATTTATATCTGAAAGGGGAAGTAGGGACTCAAGCAAATATTTGTATACTTGTGTTCTTAGAAGCATCATTCACAGTAGCCAAAAGGTGAAAACAGTCCAGCAACCCAAGAGTCATTGACAGATGAATGCGCACACAAAATGTGGTATATACATACAGTGGAATGTTACTTGACCTTAAAAAGGAAGGCAATTCTGACATATGCTACAAAATGGATGAATCTTGAAGATATTATACTAGGTGAAATAAGCAGTCACAAAAAGACAAATACTATAATGACTCTAGTTATAAGAAATCTATGTATCTATAGTAGTCACATTCATAGAGACAGGAAGTAGAAGGGTGGTTGTCAGGAGCTGAGGGAGGAAGAAACGGGGAGCTATTGTTTAATGGGTGTGGAGGTTCAGTTTGGGAAGATGTAAAAGTTCTGGAGATAGATGGTGATGATAGTTGCACAACAATGTGAATGTACTTAATGTCACTTTAAAATGGTGAAAATGAGGGGCGCCTGGGTGGCTCAGTCGGTTGAGCGTCCGACTTCATGATCTCACGGTACGTGAGTTCGAGCCCCACATCGGGCTCTGTGCTGACAGCTCAGAGCCTGGAGCCTGCTTCCGATTCTGTGTCTCCCTCTCTCTCCGCCCCTCCCCTGCTCATGCTCTGTCTCTCTCTGTCTCAGAAATAAATTTAAAAAATTTAAAAAAATAATAAATAAATAAATAAATAAATAAATAAATAAATAAATAAAATGGTAAAAATGAGGGGCACCTGGGTGGCTCAGTCAGTTAAGCATTGGACTTCGGCTTGGGTAATGATCTCATGATTTGTGAGTTTGAGCCAAGCTCCACATAGGGTGAGCCTGAGCCCTCCTTTGGGTGACCTCTCTGCCCCTTGTGGGATTATCTCTCTCTCTCTGTCCCTCTTTCACTTGCGCCCTCTCTCTCTCAAATAAAATAAAATAAAATAAAATAAAATAAAATAAAATAAAATAAAATAAAATGGTAAAAATGAAAAAAAAGGGGTGGGTGGGATAGCACACCTGGCTGGCTCAATCAGTAGAGCATGCAACTCCTCATTTCAGGGTTGTGAGTTCAAGCCCCACATCAGGTGTAGAGATTACTTAAAAAATAAATAAATAAAATGTTTAAAATGAATAGTAAATAAATAATTAAAGTGGCAAATTTTATGTTAGGTCTATTCTACCACAATAAAAAATCATATTCATGTCAGCTTCAGTTCATAAGGAAGATGATTACTGGCATTTATGTAGAACACAGATCAAATTTGTTAAATATACTGACATCACAAACAGGTCTTTTAACATTTTTTAACATCCATCCAATTTTGAAAGACAGAGCATGAGTGGGGAAGGGGCAGAGAGAGAGGGAGACACACAATCTGAAGCAGGCTCCAGGCTCTGAGCTGTCAGCATAGAGGCCGATGCAGGGCTCCAACTCAGAGCAGTGAGATCATGACCTGAGCTGAAGTTGGGCACTTAACCGACTGAGCCACCCAGGTGCCCCACAAAGTGGTCTTTTAAAAGACAGACTCATTTTCTCAGTCTAATTTTTTAATAATCCAAACAAAATGTACTGTTGTGGTAACCACATTTGTTGCAATGTATAAACTCAATTTGCTCCTTTTTTTGTGCCACCAGGAAAACCAAGAGGATCTAGGCTTGTGGGAGGAGAAATTCGGAAAATTTGTGGATGTCAAAGTTAATGGTAAAATTGAAACTTGTGTAGTATTAAAGCAGATCTTGCCAAAATCACTAAATGTTGCTACCTATAAGTCCCTTGAGCTCTGGCACCTAAAGAAGTGATTTCTGTAAGGGGAACAGAAATGTCAGATTTGGGTCCTTTATTGTTCAATAATGTATATCAACAGAGAAATAGTGAGTATGTACCTTCAGTGGTCTCATGTTAAGGGCCTAGGTCAGCACACTGCTGGTACTACTCAGTATACAGACAGCCGCAAATCCCACATTCTATTTTTATGAGAGTCAAGTGATGAGAAACAAAATTCTAAAGCTCATTGGCTCCAATATTCCAAGCCATTGGTTCTCAACCTTTTCCAAGCCTCCCCATCATTCACACAAGTATCACATACCCATATGTGAAATTTCTCACTAGACTTAGTGATAGTATGTGTGTGGTGGGGAGTGAAGTTTGTCTCTTTTGGATATATGGTTCAGATACTTGGAGCTTATATAGTTGGAAGAAATACTTTCCTCCTTCCTCCTTCCTACCCAGTAGGATAACAGATCCTCCCTAACTCCTTGAGAATTTCTGTCCTAGCATCTGTATCTATAACCTAGTATAATGATCAGGGCTGACAATGTGTTCAAAGTTTGTAAGTAGGGGGGCCATCGGGCTTTCCTTTCTGTAACATCATAATGTTTTTTACCTTCTCTATAGCACCCCCTTTCCAGAAATTCCTTTAAATAAGGACCATTTGATATCAAATACTTTTACCTAAGAGTGAATATAAGTCTGTTATCTCTCCTAGTTACTTGCATTTTTCCCACATTTCTAAAATAATTGTTAAATAAAGGACCTTGTCTTTGGTTAAAAACAAAACCAAAAATGTATCTACAGTCATAGGGAAGGGATATTTTGAGGAGCCAGGGAAGATCCTCCTGATGGTCTTGGCATTATAGTCCCTGTACACAGTAAGAATAAATGATCAGGCAGAAGACATCCAGTCTTTCATCTAGTGAAGATTAAAATTGCTCAGTATCCTTTGTTTCCTAATGCAAAGAAGCATGAAGTACATTTTAGGAACTTTTAGATTAGAAAAAAAAAATCTAAAACTTCATAGGTATGCTTTACAGATTGAAAGAATATTTACTGTAAATGAGAACACAGAGAGCTTCAAGCGTATAGCTAAGGAAACACTAACAAGTGACCAGAGCTTTGCCTTGTGCATGTTTGTATCCCCACAGTACCTAAATGTAACATCTTACAGAAAGGGCACACCATGATTTACTGATTGATCAGGGCAAGTTCAGGTCTCTCAATCCCTAGTCTAGTCATCTTGCTACACTCATAAGTAACTGAGTTTCCTTAAATGATTGTCCCATTAAGAAGCAAAATTCTATATCCTGGTCCCTACAGGCCCTGCTTCCATTGGTTTGGATTTCTCCTTGCACGGATTTGAGCATCTTTACGGGATCCCACAACATGCAGAATCACACCAACTTAAAAATACTGGGTAAAGTAAAAACAAAAATTCTTACAGGATGCTCTGGTTTCTGGACTGTAAAAGGTTTTTTTTTTTTTAATGTTTATTTATTTTTGAAGGAGAGAGAGAGCATGAGCGGGGGAAGAGTAGAGAGAGAGGGAAACACAGAATCCGAAGCAGGCTCCAGGCTCTGAACTGTCAGCACAGAGCCCAACGCGGGGCTCGAACCCACAAACTGAGATCATGCCCTGAGCCAAAGTCAGATGCTTAATCAACTGAGCCACTCAGGCACCCCTGGACTATAAAAGTTTGAAGGGAAAATATGTGAGATGTCTGAGCCTGAGCCAATATGTGCCTGGTCTTGTCCTCCTTGAGCAGTGGTTTTCCATTTCTATCTTATTTTTGGCAAAAAATTGAGAACTATAAAACTGTAATTCTGAACCTAAAAATATATAGAGGAAGTAAGAATATGGAACTATTGTGGTTGAAGCAGGAGAGAGAGCTTCATCACACCACCTCCCTAGGTTTTGCTTTCACCTCTCTAGGCCTTTCTGCGGAACCTGGGGAGAATACAGGGTGAAAATCACTGACCTAGAGAAAGGTGTTTACCAACCTCTGAACCAGAGAATGAGACATTGTGGCATCTTGTGGCCCTTGGGTGGCTCAGTCAGTTGAGCGTCCAACTTCGGCTCACGTCACGATCTCATGGTTCATGAGTGCAAGCCCCTGCTGTCAGTGCAGAGTCTGCTTCAGCTCCTCTGTCCTCCCCCCTCTCCCTCGCCCTCCCCTGCTTGTGCTCTCTTCTCTCTCAAAAATAATAAAACATTAAAAAACAAGAAAAATTGTGGCATCTCATGTCACCTTTGATTCCCTTAGGGGGATCATTTCAGACTAACACTATTGATAAGTAAATGCCAAAGACGTCAGACTAAGGAAGCAAAACCAAAGAGAAACAGTCTGATCAAGGGTTCAGATGCCGTTTCCACAACAGTTGGGCATGGTAACAAGTGAATCAGAAACTATGCTGCTCGCACACCAAGCCAAGCTCTATGCTTCCCACCCCAATTCAGTTCCCCATCTTTCCCTACTCAGTACTGTAGAAGCATGTTAGGACACTATCTGTCATTTTGTTTTAGCAGCAGAGAAATACACAATTTGCCAATGATATTTACTGTGTGCTTGCTATTGTAGAGGATTCACAGGAAATAGTCCTCACAAGAGGTATTCAGAAAAGATATCTAAGGGGTACCTGGGTGGCTCATTCGGTTAAGTAGCCAACTCTTGGTTTCGGCTCAGGTCATGATCTCACAGTTCTTGTGTTTGTTGGGATTCTCTCTCTCCCTCTCTCTACCCCTCCCCTGCTCCTGCTCTGTCTCTCTCAAAATAAATAAATAAACAAGAAAGAAAGAAAGAAAGAAAGAAAGAAAGAAAGAAAGAAAGAAAGAAAGAAAGAAAGAAAGAAAGAAAGAAAAAGAGAGAAAGAGAAAGAAAGAAAAAGATATCTAAGATATGAGACCATGCATGCCAGTTGTCACAGAAGGGGATGCCAAAGGAATCAAAGGAGGAGAATCACATTAACCTTGGTTGGGTTAGGAAAGTAGTACGAGTAAAGCCTTGAAAGATGCATAGGTCTCAAGTGTTTGCAGGGGAGAATGGAGCTACGCTATTCATTAATAATATATTTGTGATTGTAATTGATGATAGTCCCATCTTTGTGTGTTTCAGTGATGGCGATGCTTACCGTCTTTATAATCTGGATGTCTATGGATATAAAATACATGACAAAATGGGCATTTATGGTTCAGTGCCTTATCTCCTGGCCCACAAACCAGGCAGGACTCTAGGCATTTTTTGGCTGAATGCCTCAGAAACGCTAGTGGAGATCAATACAGAGCCTGCAGTAAAGGTGAGCTTATGGATCATGGCTGCATGTCATACTTACAAAACAAAACAAAACAAAAAAACTAGCGTAGTCATAGCCCTGGGCTTTGTAGTGGCAATTCTCTGCCACCAAAGTCTTTGCAATATAATCAAGTGAAAGTTAACAGTATGTACCAGTTAGTTACATATGGATGAGTGTTGTAAGCTAGAGGGAAAGTTTTCAGACCCTCATTCCATTCTTTTTCTAGTACACACTGACCCAGATGGGCCCCGTTGCAGCTAAACAAAAGGTCAGATCTCAAACTGATGTGCATTGGATGTCAGAGAGTGGAATCATTGATGTTTTTCTGCTGACAGGACCTACACCTTCTGATGTTTTCAAGCAGTACTCATACCTTACAGGTACAGCTTCTTGTTTCATTATATTTCTTCTATTGCATGTGTCCTAATTTTCAGTTAATATTTGTTGTACACTGTATAGAACTTATAAACAATTTGCCCAAGCTTTTCAAAAGGCAGGCATTTCTCTTCTCACCTTTATCCCATTCAGCTTGGTAAAATGTTGCACTGGGACTACAACTCTCCACTCTCTAATCCCTAATACTCTCCATCTACTTTCCTTGGAGCCTTTAAGCCCTGGGCTTTCTTTGCCTTTATCTCAGATGATCAGTGATCAGTGTCCCAACCTGAACTTTTTCTATGTTCTCTTCTCCATTGAAATATACCACTGGTTTTAGCACTAAAGCATTTTATCTTGAAAAGATGTAAAAGATCATCTTTGTTGATGTGGAAAAAGCATTTGACAAAATTCAACACTATTTCATGATAAAAACTCTCAGAAGGCTAGGAATAGAAGGAAAGTTCCTCAACATGATAAAAGGCATTTATGAAAAATCCACAGCTAACACCCAATTCAGTGGTGAAAGACTGCAAGCTTTCCCCAAAGATCAGAATCAAGACAAAGCTGCCCACTTTGACCATTGCTATTGAACACTGTAGTGGAAGTTTCAGCCAGAGAAGTTAGACAAGAAAAAGAAATAAAAGGTATCCAAACTGGAAAGGAAGAAGTAAAATTATTTCTATTCACAGATGATGTGATCCAACATGTTAGAAAATCCCAAAGAATAGGGGCACCTGGGTGGCTCAGTCAGTTAAGTGTCTGACTTTAGCTCAGGTCACGATCTTATGGTTTTTGAGTTTCAGCCCCTCATTGGGCTCTGTGCTGAGAGCTCACAGCCTGGAGCCTGCTTCAGATTCTGTGTGTGTGTGTCTCTCTCTGCACCCTGTCCCCTGCCCTGCCTCCACTAGTGCGCTTGCTCTCTCTCTCTCTCTCTCTTAAAAATAAAACATTAAAAAAAAGTTAAAAAGAAAAAAAAGAAAATCCCAAAGAATCCACAAAAACTACCAGAGCTAATAATTTCACCAAAGTTGCAGGGTACATGATAAACACACAAAATCAGTTGTGTTTTTAAATACCAGCAATGAACAATCTAAAACAGAAATTGAGAAAACAATTCCATTTACAATAACATCCAAAAGAATAAACTACCTAGGAATAAATTTAACCAAGGAAGTGAAAGACTTGTACACTGAAAACTACAAAGCATTCTTGAAAGAAATTAAACAGGCCTAAATAAATGGAAAGACATCCTATGTTCATGGATTGGAAGTCTTAATATTGTCAAGATGACAATACTACCAAAAGCAATGTACAGATTCACTGCAATCTCTACCAAAATTCCAGTAGTCATTTTTTGAAAAAGTGGGAAAGCTGATCTTCAAATTCATATGGAATTGCAAGGGGCCCCGAATAGCCAAACAATTCTGGGGGGCGGGGGGGTGTTGGGGGTGGCAGACTTACACTTCCCAGTTTCAGGCCTTACTGTAAAGTAATCCAAACAATATGGTACTGGTATAAGGATAGACACATAGACCAATGGAATAGAATTGGAAGTCCAGAAATAAACCCATACATCCCTGGCCAATTGATTTCAGCAAAGGTTCAAGACCACTTACTGGGGAAAGAATAGTCTCTTAAACACGTGGTACTAGGATAAGTGGATAGACACATGCAAAAGGATGAAGTTGGAACCCTACCTAACACCATACCACACACAAAAAACTCAAAATAGATAAACAACATAAATATAAGAGCTAAAGCCATAAAACTCTTAGAAGAAAACAGGGGCCAACCATCATGACCTTGGATTTGGCAACAGATTCTTAGAAAAGACACTAAAATCATGAGCAACAGAAAGAAATAATAAGTAAGTTTGACTTCATTAAAATTAAAAACCTTTGTGCATCAAAGAACATTATCAAGGAAGTAAAAGGCAATATACAGGATGGGGGACAATATTTGCAAAGCATACATTTGTTAAGAGTCTAGTATCTAGGATATATAAAGAACCCTTACAACTGTACAACAAAAAGATAACTCAGTTCTAAAATGGGCACAGTACTTGAACAGTCTCTAAAGATATACAAATGGGTTAACAAGCACATGATAAGTTTCTCAACATCATTAGTCATTAGGAAAGTGAAAATTAAAACCACAATGAGATCCTACTCCATACCCACTATGATGGCTAATTTTTTTTTTAATAGAAAATAGTAAGTATTGGTGAGGATGTGAAGAAACTGGAACCTCAAACACTGCTGTTGGGAACATAAAATGGTTCAGCTGCTGTGGAAACATTCTGGCATTTCAAAGAGCTAAACATAGCATTTAATATGTCAACTTGTCTAGGTCACAGTACCCAGATATCTGGTTAAACACTAGTCTAGATGTCACTATGAAGCTATTTTTTAGATGAGATTATCCTGTCAGTACTATTAGTTACATTGATAGACTTTGATTAAAGCAGATTACTCTCAGTAACATGGGTAACCTTCATCCAATCAGTTGAAAACCTTAAGAGAAAAGGACTGAGGCTCTCTAAAGAGAAGAATCTGTCTCCAGACTGCCTTCATATGTAAGCTGCACCTTCCCTGAGTCTTTGGTCTACCAGCTTGCCCCGTGGAATTCAGAGTTACCAGCCCCCACAATCACATGAACCAGTTCTTAAAATCATTCACTCTGTAAGTGTAGAAATATATATATATATATATATACATACATACATATACATACATACACACATCCTGTTCTATTCCTCTGCAGAACACTGTCTAATATCCTTCATATATATACATACATATATATATATATATATATATATATATATATATATATTCATTCCTGTATATCCTTTATATATCCCAGCAATTCCACTCTAGATAAGTGAAAGTAAGGACTTGGAGGGACACTTGTATGGCAATGATCATTGCAGCACTATTCACAATAGCCAAAAGAGGGAAACAAGTACCCATCAAAGATGAATGGATAAACAAAATGTGTTAAATACATAAAATGGAATATCATTCACTAATGTAACAAGGGATGACATTCAGATACATGCTGCAGCATGAATGAACCTTCAAAACATTATTCAAATGAAATATGCCAGACATAAAGGGACAAATATTGTATGATTCTACTTACATGAAGTACCTGCAATAGGCAAATTCATAAAGACAAAAAGTAGATTAGCAGTTATCAGAGGCTGGAGGGTGGGATGGGTATTGGAAAGCTATGGCTTAATGGTTCAAATTTCTGTCTGGGGTGATATAAAATTTTGGAAAGAGGTAGTGGTAATGTTTATACTACATTGTGAATATAATTAATGCCACTGAATTGTACACTTTAAAATGGTTAAAAGGACAAATTTTATGTTCTCTTTTGCCATTTTTTGTAAAATGGTAATATAATATTACCCCCCCCCAATTGAATTGTATGCTTTCATTTGGTCAGTTGTATGGTATGTGAGTTACATCTCAATAAAGCTGTTAAAAATAAAAGAAATGTAGCATCGCTTCTGATGCATTCTCTTGCTAAAAGTTCCTGGGTCCAGCCCATGTTCAAGGGAAGAGGAATTTGATTCCAACTTTGGTGGGAAAAACAACCAAAAATTTATGGATATGGGAAGACACACATATAGGAATAAGCACTGTCAAGGCCCACTGACAGGCCTTTTCAGCATTGTTATTGGGGAGAATAAGCCTGGTTTATAGGAAGATGCTTCAAAAACAGTGGGTCTGCCACCATGTTCAAAGAAATCCAAGTTTTAAGTTTAGAGACTACCTGTTGACTCCTGATGAGGACTTAACAACATCCCCCCTTCTTCTCTCCCAATATTGTTATATCATAATGTTTAGTTAAATCAATATTTAGTGTTTATACTTTTCAAATGCTCAAAGGTGTCAGATAATTTACCCAACCCACTTTTCTCTCTCTAACCTTCCCTCCCAGCTCTCTCTGTCCTGCCCCCATCTAGGTTGTTGCTCTCCAGGCTCCCTGCACAGCTGTCATCCTAGGACTTTTGCTTACTATTTTCTGGTGTTTGATCCCCCTTCTCTTGGGTTCCATGTTTTTCTTTCTTGTGGTTTATTACCTTATTGTTTTTGGTTTTTGTTTATAGCATCTTCTGGTAGTTTCCTAAGAAAGTGCCTGTGAGGTACATTTTTTGCATCTATGCAGGTATGAAAACATCTTTTCTACCTTCACTCTTGATAATTTGGCTAGATTGAAAATTATTTCTTGGTGGGGGGCTTAGTGGTTTAAGCATCTGACTTTTGATTTCGGCTCAGGTCATGATCTCACAGTTTGTGAGATCAAGACCCCGCACTAACAGCATGGAGTCTGCTTGGGATCCTCTCTCTCCTCTCTTCCCTACCCCCCACATGCACACACTTTCTTTCTCTCAAAATAAAGATTCTTTTAAAAAAGAAAATAATTCTCCCTATGACCCAGAAATTGCACTACTAGGAATTTATCCAAAGGATACAAAAATGCTGATTCAAAGGGGCACATACACCCCAATGTTTGTAGCAGTGCTATCAGCAAAAGCGAAAATATGGAAAGAGCCCAAATGTCCATCAACTGATGAATGGATCAAGAAGATGTGGTATATATTTATAATTGAATACTATTCAGAGATGAAAAAGAATGAAAGCTTGCCATTTACAACAACATGGATGGAACTGGAAGGTATTATGCTAAGTGAAATAAGTGAGAGAAAGACAGATATAATATGATTTCACTTACATGTGGAATTTGAAAAACTCTACAAAAGAACATAGGGGAAGGGAAGGAAAAATAAGGTAAAAACAGGGAGGGAGGCAAACCATAAAAGACTCTCAAATATAGAGAATAAATTGGGGGTTGCTGGAGGGGGCTAGGTTAAATGGGTGAGAGGTATTAAGGAGGGCACTTTGCAGGATAAGCACAGGGTGTTATATGTAAGAGATGAATCACTGGGTTCTACTCCTGAAGCCAAGACTATACTGTATGTTAACTTGAAAAAAAATTAATAAAAAAATTATTTCTCTATTTCCTTCCATCTTCTTGCTCCAAAATCACTCTGAATTCTGTTTCCTTGTGTATGATCTATCTTTTCCTTCTGAAATATATTCCGAAATTTCTAATACTTTGAAATTCTGGAAATTGACAATAAAATGCCTTGATATAGATCTTTTTAAAAATTTTGTTCATGTCGGGGCGCCTGGGTGGCTCAGTCGGTTAAGCGTCCGACTTCGGCTCAGGTCACGATCTCGCAGTCCGTGAGTTCGAGCCCCGCGTCAGGCTCTGGGCTGATGGCTCAGAGCCTGGAGCCTGCTTCCGATTCTGTGTCTCCCTCTCTCTCTGCCCCTCCCCCGTTCATGCTCCGTCTCTCTCTGTCTCAAAAATAAATAAACTTAAAAAAAAATTAAAAAAAAAAAATTTTGTTCATGTCAGTGCAGGGCTCGAACTCACTAACTGTGAGATCATGACCTGAGCTGAAATCAAGACTCAGATGCTTTAACCGACTGAACCACCCTGGCACCACAATATAAATCTTTTTTTTTTTTTTTTTTTTTTTTTTTTTTCCAAATAATCATTGTGCTGGGTATTAAATGTGAGCTCTTTCAGTCTTTAGAATGGTGTCCTTCACTTTTGGTAAACAGTCTTGGATTATTCCTTTGATAATTTCTTCCCCTCCCTTTTCTCTTTCTACTGTACAGATCTTATAATCTCCCTTATTTTCTAAGTTTTCTCAATTTTATCTTCTAGGCCTTCCATTTATGCTGTATTTCTAATTTCTTCATACTAGTTCTTTTTCTCTGATTGTTCTTTATTTCCAGTGTCTTAAACTAGTCTTATTTCAGTATATTTTTTCATCTCTCTGACATACTAATGATAGATAATGTTTTGATGTTTACTTTGGTTCCTTGTATTGTCTCTGTTTTCTCAGAAATCCTTTTATTCTATTTCTTTTTTTTTTTAATTTTTTTTTAATGTTTATTTATTTTTGAGAGATAGAGAGACAGAGCTTGAGAGGGGAAGGGCCAGAGAGAGAGGGAGACACAGAATCTGAAGCAGGCTCCAGGCTCTGAGCTGTCAGCACAGAGCCCGATGCGGGGCTCGAACTCACGAACCACGAGATCATGACCTGAGCCAAAGTCGGGACACTTAACCAACTAAGCCACCCAGGCACCCCTCATTCTATTTCTTTATGTGGATCCTTCTAATCTTGGAAGCTTTCAATAAGGTTCTGCCTCAAAGCGCTCTAGTATTGGGGGTGGAAGGTGGAGGGGGGGGAATCTTCCCTCTAGGAGTTTTCTGAGAAGAGAGATGAGCTCTTCTCATCATATTCCCCTTTCAAACACTCTGGTGAGAGCCTCCCTCACTTTGCTCAACAGTTACCACCTCTCCTCTGTCCCACACTTCCCCAAGTTTTGTTGAAATTACTCCTCTCCCATTCTTTTTGTTCTTGTGGCTTTATTTTTTTTTTTTTTTTTCTTTCCTTTACTCTGATTTTAGTGGGACTTTAGGAGGGAAAAGAGAAATGCAGGTGGTTGACCAGAAGTCTGCCATGTTATCAGTAAATGTTTTGATAGCAATTGATAGTTTTCCTGCCTTTAATCCCCTTCCCTTTTAGTCAGTCTCAACACTGCTCCCTAATTTTTCTAAAACATAGGTATGCTAAGATCACATCTTGCCAAACTTTTGATGACTTCCCATAAGATTTAGTATTCCTAGCCTGAACTACAGGGACCCTTACAAACTGACCCTCTCCAGTTTCGTCTTCTACTGGTCTCTCTCACAATGTAACCACCCTGGATTATTTATTTTTCCCTAAGCTTATCATGCACTCCTCTGCCTCTTTGTCTTTTCCATTCCCTGTGCCTCAATGCTCTATGCATTCTCTCTGGTAGATTCCTCCTACTTACTCTTCAAGGTCCAAAACCAAGTGTTACTACCTCTTTGAAGCCTTTTTTTTTTTTTTAACATTTATTTATTTTTGAGAGAGAGACAGAGAGCAAACAGGGGAGGGGCAGAGAGCGAGGGAGACACAAAATCTGAAGCAGGCTCCAGGCTCCGTGCTGTCAACACAGAGCCTGACATGGGGCTCGAACTCACAAACCATGAGATCATGACCTGAGCCAAAGTCGGACATTCAACTCACTGAGCCACCCAGGCGCCCCTAGCCTTTCAAGTCTCCACATTTTACTGCAGGCAGTATTAACTCCTCTGTATTCCCATAATACTAGGCTGATACCTTTAACATAGCAGTTACACCTCTAAGCAGAACAGTTAATTTACGTACCTGCCTCATCAGCCAAATTATCACTTTCTTGAGGGTGAAGACAGTGTTCTCTTCTCCTTGATATTCTAAGTACCAAGCTCAGTGCTTAGACCCTGTAGACATTTAGGACATGTTTATCAAATGTGTAATTATCATTGTGATGGTAGCTGGCTCAGTTGTCATCTTCCACTTTCAGGCACACAAGCCATGCCCCCTCTCTTCTCTCTGGGGTACCATCAGTGCCGCTGGAACTATGAGGATGAGCAGGATGTAAAAGCAGTGGATGCAGGATTTGATGAGCATGACATTCCTTATGATGTCATGTGGCTGGACATAGAGCATACCGAGGGCAAAAGGTACTTCACCTGGGACAAGAAAAGATTCCCAAATCCCAAAAGGATGCAAGAGCTGCTCAGAAACAAAAAACGTAAGGTAAAATAAGCTGACGCTTTGAAACCTTTTCATTACAAAGCATTTTTTTTTATTATTTAAAACTTGCATTGGCACATTAGTGGAGGAG
Source organism: Panthera tigris (assembly GCF_018350195.1). Lineage (NCBI taxonomy): Eukaryota > Metazoa > Chordata > Mammalia > Carnivora > Felidae > Panthera > Panthera tigris. The sequence goes on along the minus strand of NC_056665.1, from coordinate 60,651,075 downwards.
AGCCATCTGATAAAAAATGGCCATGGAAATAGTACCTTCAAATGTAATTGTAACTGTGATAACAGGAAAGCAATGATGGAAAGATGGTCACACCATCCGTCCCTGCCTTAGGTGTCGAGGTCCCTGCAGGACAAAGGGACCTAGAATTCAGTCTCATTTGTTGTGGCCATCCTGTAGTTATGATAGATACCCCAAAAGCATGATTTGGTTCTGATGTCAACATCAATCTCGAGATTGAGGACATCACATGGACATCAAGAGGGTCTGAAAAGGTTAATTAGTCACATAGGCATTCTTGGGGGAGTAGGGCTGGCTCCCAGGCTGCTCTCAGGATGTCTTGAGAGAGCTGGGAATGGAGACATCTCAGCTTTTGTGGTGCTTGGAGGTTTGGACTGGGGTGAGGATTCCTATGCATGCTCAGGGCTTGTGTGGTTTGAACTTCCTGCTGGCACCCAAGGAGGGAGCATTAGGGCTTTCTTTGTCAGATGTGGGCAGAAGGGTAAGGGGGAGTGGTGGGGCTAGAAAGCTCTTAACAGTCCATCAAAAATGGAGTCATATTCTTCATCATACCATTTTTTCTGCATGCTTCCCTGATGGACTCCACCTATCAATCTGGCCAAAGGAAGAACTAAAATAGAAAATGGAGAGGGGAAAAAAGACACTGGAAAGTATGTAATACAGGTGTGGTGGTGGTAACAGCAATAATGAATAGAAGGAGGGAGAGGAAAAAATTGACAGAGGAAAAGGGGGAGAGCCCTAGATGTTTCATATAAATGGATCCCTGCAGTCCCTCTCCTTGAGATTAAAGTTGTCTTTTCAATCCATTCCTTTGAGCCCCAGACCTTTCACAGGTGACCAGAGCCAATTATATTAACTCCTAATTTCCAAGTTAATAAATAGCTACCATTTGGCAAGCACTTACTATTGGCCACATAATTTGATAGAACACAGTATTCTATCCAGTCATCACGGAATTATGAGGTAGATCTTGTTAGCCCATTTTTCAGGTGAAGAAACTGAGGCTTAGTTTTGTATTTTGCACAAAGGCACATAATAAATAAGTAGGAGGCCAAGAATCTGAACTCTGATTTGCCTGACTCCAGAACCCATGTTATTCTAAGCAACTATTTATTGAAGCCATCAGATGTTCAAAATACCGTGCTACAGATGAAGGGAATGCAAAGATGAGCTCCTTGGGGTCTTGCAGTGAGTTGGGGGAAAGACAAGTATACAACAACCACAATGTAGGGCAATAATGTAACAGCCAAAGAAAGATCAAGGTCAGGAGGGGACTAAGAGAGAGAGAAGATTGCATCCAGCTAGATTCAAGCTGCGCTTTGTGCATTTTAGATGAGCCCTGAAGGATGACTCTCTAGCTGAGAAAAGGGGAGGAAGCAGTGCAGCCAGAGGCTGAAGCACCCAGTGGTGTTTGGAAAACAGTACGCAGGTTGGTTTGGCAAGAAAACCATGTGCAAGAAAAGGCATGTGCAAGGTTTAAGTAGTAGGGAATCTGACCTTATTGTAGGCTGCTTTGTATACATTTGGAGACATTAAAAGTTTTTGAATAAGAGGTTAGTATGAAGAATATGTGAAGAACACCTACCATTCAACAACCAAAAAACAAACAACCCAATTAAAAATTGGAAAAAGGACTTAATAGACATTTCTTCAAAGATATACAAATAGTCAACAAGCACATGAAAAGATGCTTAACATCACCAGTCATTAGGAAAATGCAAACAGAACCACAATGAGATATTGCCTCATATCGTTAGGATGGCTACTATGAACAAACAGAAAGTAGCAAGTAAGGAGGTACAGAAATAGAAACACTGATAGTGGAAAATAAATGTAAAGTGTTGCAACCACTACAGAAAACAGTTTGGTAATTCCTCAAAAAGTTAAAAATACAATTACCATATGATCCAGGAAACCCACTTATGGGTATATACTCAAAGGAATTGAAAGCAGGTACTTGAGCAGAAATTTATATGCCCATATTCATATCAGCACTATTCACAATAACTGAAAGTGGAAGCAATCCAAGTGTCCATCAGCAGATGACTGGGTAAACAAAATGTGGTAAATACATACAATGGAATATTATTCAGCCTTAAAAAAGAAGAGATCCCGTCACAAGCTACAACATGGATGAACCTTGCAGACACAATGCCAAGTGATATAAGGCAGTCACAAAAAAGATGAATACTGTATGATTTCATCAATCTGTAATACCTACAGCAGACAAAATCATAGAGACGGAAAGAATAATGGCAGTTGCCCAAGACTGGACAGAGGAGGGAATTAGTTGTTTTTAATGGCTATGGAGTTTCAGTTTTACAAGACGGAAAGAGTTCTGGACATTGCACAACTCTGTGTATGTACTTGTACCCTTAAAATTGGTTAAGATGGTAAATTTTATGTTATGTGTATTTTACTACAATTAAAAGTGTTTTAAAGTTTTTGAGCAATGGAAAATTAAACTTCAGTTTGCAGAATAGATTTGAATAGATTTGAGGAAGGGTGGTGACAAGGTTGTCCTAGACAAATAAAGGGTTTTGATGCCCTGGAGTAGGAGGTGATGGTATTAGAAAGGTAGAAAGATCCTAGAGACACAGAGTTGTGATGACAGCTCTTCTCAAACCTCCTTCCTAACTATACCTGTACCATTGGGTTTGGGCTTTTTTGTTTTTAACACGCTATTCTCTTGTTTTCTTTAATGTTTGCTTTTGTCAGTGTTAACTTCTAGATGTCTAGGGAGCAGGGACGACTTAATCCTCTATGTATAGCACCCAGCACCTCAGACAGAAGCTTAGTAACTGCTATTTTGAGAACACGTATTGGTTGGGAAGCAATAATTATGGAAGAGCCCTGGCCTAGTTTTGATACTAATTATATTTCCATAAGCATGAAAAGTTATTGGGTTTTACCAGTATCTTATATATTTCAATACTAGTAGTTATTTCTGAGTAAAATTTGAACCCCAAAACTATGATGAAAAGTATAAAAACCAACATATAACTCCTGTGAAACTGAAGAGCTCTTCAAACCTCTATGTCCTGACAGCTTGTGGTCATCAGTGACCCCCACATCAAGATTGATCCTGACTACTCAGTGTATGCTGAGGCCAAAGAACAGGGCTTCTTTGTGAGGAATCACGAAGGAGGAGACTTTGCAGGGGTATGCTGGCCTGGTAAGATAGCACTTTATATACTTATTATTTCCACTTGTTTAGTCCCAATTAATAAAGATTGCGTGGCCATCACCCTCATTTCTTATGGATGTCTTTTGCCACAGCGTAAGCACTTTTAAGAAAGTTTTCTTTTGTATCAAAAGATCCTTTTGTATCTTCCATAACATCTGGTACAGTGTCCTCTGTTATACATTTCTCAGTCAATGAATGAATGAAAAAAAAAAAAAACAACAAACAAAACAAAACAGGGAAGCCTTAATAGTACTCTAAGCAAATGAAAGTAAAAAGCCAAGGGATGAGAAAAGGACAGGAGGAAAAAAAGAACAAGTGGCCTATAGTCTCTCCCTGTCAATCTTTTTTGCCTTGTTAGCCCATAGTTTTGACTTCTCAGACTTCCGTGAGTGACCTCAGCTGCCTCCAGCAACTCTGGATGCTTTATTTCAGAAGGTATTAATTTAAAGCCTTGGTAGAACCTTGGGGACAAAAAGGAATCACCACTCTATCCTCTCCTGGCATTCCATCACAAATCCAAGTACTGCAGAGAAACCCCATGCATCCTTCCCCCTGCTTCCCCCTGCCCACCCTTATACCACTCATGAACACTTCTTTGTTCTCTTTAAGAACAGAAGGGTCACTCCAGATTATTTGCCATGATTACTTGGGCTATCCTGGGCCATCGGTGAGGGACAGGCTCCGTCTGGATGCTTGTTCATTGGCATTCCCCTGGGCCTCTCCGATTGGAAAGTCTAGTCCAGATCATCATTGGAGTCCAGCAATGCCTTCATGCACTTCTTGACAGACTGCACCTCTGTATCAACTACCTTACATTTAGGGTGCCCAGTGATTACCCAACTTTGACATCTTCTCTACAACATATCTAACCATGAGGACCACTGTTTCTCACAGTCTGTCTACTCTTCTGCCTCTACAGGTCTCTCCTCTTACCTGGATTTCACCAATCCCAAGGTCAGAGAGTGGTATTCAAGTCTTTTCACTTTCTCTGCCTATCAGGTTTGTTTTTATTCTTTTGCTCTTTCCTAGTGACTTGGGAGGATGAAAGAAGGAAAAACATGATTGAATAGATAGAGTGCTTCATTGAGTAGCTCTTGACAAGTAATCCTGGGATGAAAATGCAAGGAAGGCAACCACATTACAGGCTTTGATGGTGCGAGGAGAGGTGCCACATATATTACCAAGTGCACAAAAGCTGTGATTTCTACTTCCATTATAATAGACTCTGTGACGTATCAAAGTACTTAATAATATTATATGTTAAAATTACTATATAAATTTTACATAAAACAATATTCTATAGCTTATTTAAAGATGATGATAATGATATATGTGAGAATATCTTGCAAATTATAGGGGCGCCTGGGTGGCTCGGTCAGTTAAGCGTCCGACTTCTGCTCAGGTCATGATCTCGTGGTTCGTGAGTTTGAGCCCCACATCAGGCTCACTGCTGTCACGCAGAGCCCACTTTGGATCCTCTGTCCCCCTCTCTCTCTGCCCCTCCTCGCTCATGCTGTCTCTTTCTCTCTCTTGAAAATAAACATTAAAAAAAACGAAAGATGTGATAAGAATTGAAATTTTTAAAGAGGTGTAATAATAAATCAATTCTTAAAATATTATAAATATATATAAAATATATAAAAAAAGAAATATATCAAAAACTATAAGAAAGAACTGGAGAGGCCCCTTCTAGAAAACAGTTTTCAACCCATTATGAGGATGATAATAATGATGTTTAGTATAAATTGAGTATTGCTGTGTGCCAAGCACTGTGCTAAGCACTTTATGTACATTTTACCATTTCATCTTCAGAGTAACCTCTGAGGTTGAAACTATAATGAACTCTAATCCCACAGATGAGGAAACTGACATATGGACAAGTTTAAAACCCCGCTAAGTTCGCTCATCTTAGTAAGTGGTAGACCTAAGATTTGAACTCAGTCTGTTTGTCTCCCAAGCCCAAGTCTTAACTACTAAACTCTAGTTTCTTTTTTTTTTTTTTCAATTTAAATTCAAGTTAGTTTACATATAGTGTAATAATGATTTCAGGAAAATAGAACTTGTTGGGATGAGCCCTGGGTGTTATATGTTAAGTGATGAATCACTAAGTTCTATTTTCCTGAACTCTTCTTTATCCATTCATCAGTCGATGAACATTTGGGCTTTTACAGGGCCTGGATGTTACAAGGAGCAGGACATTTAGAAAGCAATGGAATGAGCTGCCTGAAGGACTCCCTGTCATTGTAGCTATGAGTCAAATGCTGAGAGACCAGGATTCTATAAAAGGGATTTCAACACCATGGTGACTAGATGACTCAAAAGCCCCTTCCCACCCTAAATTGAACAATTCTATGCAGAACACAAACTCTAGACCATGCTACCAAACAGGTATTTTACCTTTCAAATCTTGCAGAGTATTAGAGGGAAGGCAGAATCTTATCATGGACAGCTATAAATGCCCTTAGTTAAGAGTTTTTGGGGTGCCTGGGTGGCTCAGTCAGTTAAGTGTCTGACTCTTGATCTCGGCTCAGGTCTTGATCTCAGGGTCATGAGTTTGAGCCCTGCATTGGGCTCCATGCTGGGCATGGAGCTTATTTTTTAAAAAAAGGTTGCAGCAGATAATGGATGTTATAGGACCTAACCTTGAACACTCACACAACCTTTCCTATAGGGGTTCTCCAGGGTAGGTCTTGAAGTGTACTTGCTAGGCAGTATTTCATATACAATACAGCACAGTATTCTTTCATTTATCAGCAAATACTTATTGGGAACCTTCTGTGCCTCAGGTACTGTTTCAGGTGTTTATGAGCAAGACTGATAAAATTCCCCACCTTGTAGACCATTTATTGTAGCATTGGAACAGAAGACAGAGCATACATAATAAACATAATAAATAATAAATTAAATAGAGTATGAAAGAGGAATAGGGTGGCTATCATATTAACATCATCACTATAGGAGTATTATCATGGCTGAGGAAGAAATTTACTTCTTAGGGATCTACTGACATCCTCTACATATGGAACGACATGAATGAGCCCTCTGTCTTTAGAGGACCAGAGCTAACCATGCAGAAGAATGCCATTCATCATGGCAATTGGGAGCACAGGGAACTTCACAACATCTATGGTTTTTATCAGGTAAGACATCCATAGAGAAGTCACCTGGACCCAAATGCCCTGACTTTTGGGTTGAAAGTCATTTGTAATAGCCATATTATATTGTTCATTTCTCTTTGTGGGTCTTATCAAGTTGTAGCCAATAAAGGACTTACTATTTCTCCCTTTGCACCTTTTCTTTCTATAATAAACTTGATGAATTATAGATATATGAGATTAATGATAACACAGAAACATCTTCTTTGGCAGGAGTCATTAGTAAATGACATTGAATACTTAAAGACTTTTTTTGAAATAGGGTAGGCAATGTGTAAATACATAAACAAAGGCAATTAAAACAAATGTTTTGAAATTTCACAAATCTTATATTCATACCGGGGGAACAAGATTTAGAACATAGATATACAATTTCACTAAGTCTTTAAATGCAGACAGCCTTAATTAACTACTTAGCCTTTTCATTAGAAGGTGGTAGAATTGTCTTCCATTTGCCAATCACATCCAAAACATATGTCAGTCATTTGCCCCTACTGATATCCGTAGTTCTTTGTTATTTTCATCCTGTGTTCCTATGGCTCTCCCATCAATTGGTATTTTCTAGTGGGAGTTGCTGTCTATATATAGCACAGTTCAGATTATGTGTTTACTTCTTTAAAAGCCTCTTGCTATAACTGCAAACTACTTTAGAGAATTTTCTTATGTTGGCCAGGGCCAGTCACTTAACAACCTCTTTGAATCTCATTTTTTTCCATCATTGAAAATGCTCTGTCTCAGAGGTTGTTCTGTAGATTATAAGAGAAAATCTTATAAAATGCCTAACAATAGTAAGCATTGAATAATTCTAGCTTATTATTTACTATTATTCCATTGCTATTTTAATCAAAGAAAATCTTCCACTCAATATGGGAATTTAGAGTAGTTTCATTGCATTATGAAAATTATTTGATAGATTTATTTTAATATTTTCCATTTATATTCCCACCTATTTACTTTTGCATGTCTAATAGCTTATTAGGATGTTTGCACAATGCTCTAATCTAATCATCCCTTTGAAAGTTTTCTCCTTTGCCTTTGTAGCAAATGGCTACTGCAGAAGGACTGATACAGCGATCTAAAGGAAAGGAGAGACCCTTTGTTCTTACACGTTCTTTCTTTGCTGGATCACAAAAGTATGGTAAGGCATGGCTCATATGATCAGACTTAAAAACATAAATTAGCAAACTTTTTTTTTTGTATGGTATATGGTGCTACTGTGTTGATGCCTTTTTTTCCAGTGGCCCTTCGGCAGGCCTAGGATTGTAGCAAGTGACGTTCCCGGAAGTATGCCTTTTGTCCTGTGACACAAAGTACATCAATTTTAATAAAGTTTAGTTACTTGTTTCCCACTGAAGAAACGGCCACTTAGTTGCTGGGAGAATGACTTCAGAGTATCTCAGTTTGCTGGGATGGTCATCTCTGATTCTGTCTATTTGATTTATCTAAACCAGGGGAAATCTACTTCTTACACATTCCTTCAACCACCTGTTCCACTTAGTAATATGGCTTAAAATAGACCTGGCTGTTGCTTGTGGCCAGGGTCATCTATAACTGGATTCAGTTTACTAGCTAATGCAGATCTAATTCAGCTTAACCACCTTCCAGCAGGAAGGCTATTTTAAGTCCCCTGGCCTTGCATAAATAACTAAGAGCTTAGGTTCTAGTCTGAAGAGTCCAGCCTTTACTGTATCATACACATTATTAGGCCTCCTCCGCCAGCCCTGAAAACCAGCCCCTGTGGTACTCTGGAAAAGGCCACAATATTGTTATCTCAGGCAAAGATTCATGTACATAGATGCTCACCATAGCGTTAGTCCTTGAAACAGAAAAAGAAAGAAAATCCAAATAAGGGAATATTTATAAAAGCATGATATATCCATATGATAGACTATCATAAGGCTATTTAAAATAGTACCTCTTAATTGCATGAGCAAATGTTTGTGACATCATGATAAAGGGGGGGGGGGGCACCAGAATGTTTAAATGTTGTTACAGTATATTATCACAATTTTGTTTAAAAAATAGAGATAGCAATCTAAATCAATAAGTTTAGTACCTTGGTGATTATGAGTGATTTTTAAATTTTCTTCTTTTTACCTATCTCCATTTTCCAAATTCTCTACAAGAATCATTTTTAATCACTAAAAAATGTCAAGTATTGGGGTGCCTAGTTGGCTCAGTTGGTTGAGCGTCCCATTTTTGGTTTTGGCTCAGGTCATGATAGCACAGTTCATGAGTTCAAGCCCCGCATCAGGTTCTGAGCTGACAGATTCTCTCTCTCTCCCTCTTGGGATTCTCTCTCTCCCTCTCACCCTGCCCCTTCCCCACTCGCATGCATGCTCCCTATCAAAATAAATAAACATTTTTTTAAGTCAAGAATTTTTTTAAAATTTCTTAATGTGGATTTTATTTTTTAGAGAGAGACAGACAGACAGACAGAGCCCAAGCAGGGCAAGAGCAGAGAGAGAGGGAGACAGAATCCAAAGCAGATTCCAGACTTTGAGCTGTCAGCATAGAGCCCAACTCGGGCTTCAAACTCTCAGACTGCAAGATCATGACCTGAGCCAAAGTCAGACGCTTAACCGACTGAGCCTCCCAGGTGCCCCTAAAAAGTAAATTTTATGAAAATACTAATATGAAAATGAAAATACTAATAAGTAGCAGTTAAAAAAGATAAAAGATATGAATACTAAGTAATCTCCAATCTCTTAAATATCAGCCTACTGCCTAGTCTTCAATACTCTGTGAAACTATCAGCCTTCCCCAAAGTGTAGCAAGTGAGGCATTACAGAGAACACTACTGTGTTAAGTTTTCTGCTTAGACCAATAGCCAGAGCTCGCTTCTGACTAAACAACCATATGACACATGAAAATATCTGCAAGAGAGAAAGAGGAACTTTCTCTCTTGACCAGAATGCCACCATGTTGATTTCACAATCATTTTGTCTCATTTGAAGTCAAGGAGAAATTACTAGAGTACCTTAAAAAAAAAAAAAAAGCAGTCCCTTGAAAATATTTTTCTTCACTGGCCATAGGACAACCTAAAATTTCTGTGGAAGATTAAAACAAAAATAGCTTCCAGAACTATTTTGATAGAAGATAGACAAAAATGCCTCAGGACTAATTTAGATTTAGTAAAGTAAGATTTTTTTTTTCTTGTGTGAATCTCTTTAGTGGTATATAATTTATCTTCACAATGTCTTATCAACTATACAATGATCAAGAGCAGTGGCTTTAGAGTCACACACTCCCTGGGCTCAAATCCTGCCTCTATCACTTAGTAACTATGTATTTTAATCCACTGTTGGCCATATTTCCTTCATCTATAAAATGAAGTTAACTAGTGTTTACCTGATAATGTTGTGATGATTCAGTGAGCTACTACAGGCCAAATAGTATCACCTGCCTCCATCAGGCCTTGATAAATGTTAACTATTGTCCTTGCTACTGTTGTTATGCCTCCCTTATACAGTCTGTACCACTCCTCTTAAATTATAGAGTGGCTTTTTTGAGAGGGGGTGTAGGAATAGGCATAAAAATCAATGCAACAGAATAAAGAATCCAGAAAGAGTCCAACACCCATATGATTAATTAAATAGGAACAGAGTTGCCAAGGCAATTCAATGGAAAGAGGAGTTTTTCAATAAATGGTGTCACAACACTGGGTATGGAGGTGGGGGAAGGAAAGAACCTTGACCCTTACCTCTTACCATACACAAAAAGTGATTCAAAATGGAATATAGACCTTAATTATAAAAGATAAAACAAAAACTTCTAAAAGGAAACATAAAAACTCTTTGTGACTTTGAGGTAAACAAAATTTCTTGGATGGAACACAGAAAACATGAACTATAAAAGGAAAAAAATGCTAAGTTGGACTTTATCAAAACTGAAAACTTCTACCCTTTCAAAGATATTAAGAAAATGAAAGTCATAGATGCCTGGGTGGTTTAGTAGGTTAAGCTTCGACTTCAGCTCAGTTCATGATCTCACAGTGTGTGAGTTCGAGCCCCACATTGGGCTCTGTGCTGACAGCTCAGAGCCTGGAGCCTGTGTCGGATTCTGTGTCTCCCTCTTTCTCTGCCCCTCCCCTGCTCGTGCTCTCTCTTTCTCTCTCAAAAATAAATAAACATTAAAAAAAATTTTTTTAATCAATCAATAATAAAAAGACATGTACTTTTAAAAATAGCAAAAGATTTGAATAGACACTTTACAAAAGAAAACATAAATGATCCATAAATACATGAAAAGATGCTCAAAATCATTAGTCTTTAGAGAAATACAAATTAAAACCACAGAGAGACACCACTACACATCCATTACAGTAGCTGTAATTAAAAGGACACATTACCAGGGCACCTGGGTGCCTCAGTTAAACGTTCAACTCTTGTTTTTGACTGGGGCCATGATCTCGTGGTTTTTTAGTTGGAGCCCCACGTCGGGCTCCACACTGAGAGTGTAGTCTGCTTGGGATTCTGTCTCTGTCTCTGTCTCTCTCCTTCTCTCTGCTCCTCCCCCACTCACTCTCCCTGTCTCTCTAAATAAATTAATTTTAAAACAATTCTAATTAAAAAAATTTTTAAAAGACACACTACTTAGGGTGCCTGGGTGACTCAGTTGGTTAAGCGGCCGACTTCAGCTCAGGTCATGATCTCGTGGTCTGTGAGTTCGAGCCCCGCGTCGGGCTCTGTGCTGACAGCTCAGAGCCTGGAGCCTGTTTCGGATTCTGTGTCTCCCTCTCTCTGACCCTCCCCTGTTCATGCTCTGTCTCTCCTTGTCTCAAAAATAAATAAAATGTTTAAAAAAATTAAATTAAAAAATAAAAGACACACTACCAAGTGTTGCCAAGAATGTAGAGCAACTGAAATTGTCATGTATTAATAATGTAAAAGTAGTACAACCACTATGCCAAACAGTTCGAAGTTTTCTTAAAGTATGCAACATACACTGAACACAGACCTAGCAATTCCACTCCCAGATAGCTACCCAAGAGAAATGAAAACATATGTCATGTGATTGGGACACAAATGTTTATAGCGGCTTCATTCACAACAGCCAAAACTTGCAAAGAATCCAAATGTCCATCAATAGATGAGTGGCTAAACTTGTGATAGATCCACGCTATACAAAACTATTCAGCAAATAAAAAGGAACAAACTATAACATTATGCTGAGTGAAAAAAGCTAGAACACAAAATAGTATATGTTTCCATTTATATAAAATTCTAGAGAAGATATAGAAATCAGATCAATTGTTAGGTAAAGTGGAAGGTTATTGACTGCAAAGAAGCCCAGTGATCATTTACACTGTTTCTGTACCCTGCTTGTGGTGACAGTTACAGGTTTTTGAGCTCAGACTCTTCACTTAAAATAGGTACATTTATTATATGCAAATTATATTTCAGTAAAGATGATATTTTTAATGTTTCTCCTAAAATCAGACTTGAGTTATACTTCAAAAATAAGTGCAATTTCAGAATATTTTTACAAAATGTTTTGTGGATTTTAAGAACTTTTTCACATTAGAAAATCAATATATTTTCGTTGTAGAAACCAGATTTTGTATATTTTAAGGTAAGAAAGAAATGTTTTCCTTTATATTAATTTGTCTATTTCAAATAAAGAATCTATGAAATTGAGTGCATGAGCTGATTTGTGATTTTTTTTTGATACCTTGTTACTGGTGATCAAAGGTGCTGTGTGGACAGGCGACAACACGGCAGAATGGAGCTACCTGAAAATTTCTATCCCTATGTTACTCACCCTCAGCGTTACTGGGATCCCTTTTTGTGGAGGTATGATGATATCCACAAGCTTGAAGTGAGAGAAAATAAAAAACTAGGGTGTTTCTCCATCCAAGCTGGTCACAAATGCCTTCTCATTAGCTGCTTTGGGAGGGATAACTGTGGAAAAAAGAAAATGAGGAAATTGAAGGGATACTTCCAAGCTGTTTGTGTCTCGTCTGAAGTGAGGACATGAAATAAAGTCATCAGAGAGCCCAGAGTGCCTGGGTGGCTCAGCTGGTTAAGCATCCAACTTCAGCTCAGGTCATGATCTCACAGTTTGTGAGTTTGAGCCCTGCGTCAGCGAGAACATGGAGACTGGAGGCTTCTCTGCTCGTGCTCTCTCTCTCTCTCTCTCTCTCTCTCTCTCAAACATAAGTAAACATTAAAAAAAAATTTTTTTTTAAGTCATCAGAGAGCCCGAGTGTTTTTTTCCCCCTTTCTCTGATTCCTCCTTAGATGCTCTTGATAACTGAGTTTTTCTGAAACATACCTTTTCATCAAAGTGAGAAAAATGGAGAGAAGTACAAAGAATTTAGCAAATCAGAGATAAGCCTTACAGAAATCCTTTTTTACTCAGCAGGTTTAAAATTGTGTGACATATTTTAACTGTTTAAAAAAAAAAGATATGCTCTTGGGAAAGATAAATTTAGTTAAAATACGATTCCCTGATGGGTTGCTTTCCCTAAATCCTAGTAATTGTCTGCGGATGAGAAATCCCAGTATGGAAGGTGCTCGGCAAGACTAGTTCCAGCTGCTCCTTGTTTTCTGTAGGAATAGAAGCAACTTAATGTCACACACATTTTAACAGATGTGTTTCTTATGGTATTGGTCCACAGACAAGAAATATGTATCCTCCTTAAGGACCAAGCATCACATTCTCCCTAAGTCTCTAATTCTGATTGTCTGTTTTTTAGTTCAGTAACTTTTATCTTGCTTTCAGCTGTTGCTTTCAAAAGGAAATCAGTTGCCAACCTCCTACCCCGGCCCTGAACATACTTATTGAGACAGGTCGACGTTTTGCAATTTCTGGGTTTGGGAACATAACAGAAATGTTAATCTTGCGGCAAAACCTCTGACCTTTGGACAAGAAAAGAGTATTCGAAGAGAATATTGTCAGCTCCCCAAACAGGCTGAGTTTTTAAATACGTGCTCCCTAATTTCAGGCCACAGTTTTATCCTGTCATTTTGAGTGTACATACAGCACATTTATCCCGTCCGTCTTCAAGCCCTCATTTTACCGGTGTGCAGTATTTGTTAGAAGACCGGTTGCCTCACTTGGCCTTTCTTTGCCTAACCAGCTGACGTAGGTGGCTTCATTGGGAATCCAGAAGCAGAGCTGCTAGTGCGTTGGTACCAGGCCGGAGCCTACCAGCCCTTCTTCCGGGGCCACGCTACCATGAACACCAAGCGGCGGGAGCCATGGCTCTTTGGGGAGGAACACACCCGGCTCATCCGAGAAGCCATCAGACAGCGCTACACCCTCCTGCCCTATTGGTATTCTCTGTTCTACCGGGCACACGTGGCTGCCGAACCCGTCATGAGGTAAATAGGCTTCACCAGTTGGGGCCCCCAGCACCCAATCTACACCAGAAAAATCCCCTAGCCATTGGGGAACTCAGTAATTACACAGTGATTTCAAGAGAAAAGCCATGTGTTTAATCAGCTGTCAATCAGATTATTGAGCACCCACTGTGATCAGGGTCAAGGAGTTGAGGTCAAAGAAAAGCCAGATCCCCTGCTACTTTGTAACTTAAGTGTTAATATTTGCTAGAAGACAGAAATAGAGATTTTTTTCAAAGAAAAAGGAAGTGACTATAACTGAATTCATGGTTTTAACCCACAAGCATCCTCTCATGAAGAGCAACTTACTCTGCTGGTCTTGGAGTCTTACTCTTAGGGCTAAACCATTCCAAGTTGGAGGTGAACATTTTTTCCTGGCGTATAAATTATATTCTGATTCTATTTTGGAGGCAAGATGTGAAAAACCTACTTTCTAGGTTACAGAATGATACAGAGACACACATAGTACACCAAGGCTTCCAGATCAGCACTTCCTAAACCTGGCTCAGATCAGAATCACCTGGGGAGCTTTTTAAAACTATAGATTTCAAGGCCATACCTCCAGACCTACTAGGAATCTCCTTGGGTAGATCTCAGGATCTGTATTTGTTAGAAGTTTCCCTGGTAATGCTAGACATCAGCCAGAAGGAAAGACTACTGCTTTGTTACTATTCAGTAGGAAAAGGATCTGTTATTACAAAGGCTAGTGAATAAACTAAAAATAAATTTATCTTACTAAAAAAAATATCCTTTACTCATGAGGTTGAAAAAGCATTAGAACCATTAAGCTGATATCCAGATACATAGATGTTGAAGATTTTATCTTTATAAGCCCAAAGGCCTCCTAGATAGTTGTGTAAAAGAATAAAAAAACAAAACCACACAGCTGTTTCTCAACCCTCCAAAAATGTTGCCAGCATGAAAACAAGTAAAACCAGTTCTTTTCATTTAATATAGGTAATAATTAAGGATGCATGAAAGGCAGTGACAGTATGAAAACATGGCACAGATTTTACATCATCATAAAAATACGGTTTTACACACATTTAATTTGTTCCACACTGAATGTGTTGGGCATTTGGACTTGCCCAAAGCTCTGATTCTGCCTTCAGAGTAGTCAGTGCTCAACAATCGGAAGGCAAAATTGTACTTACCAGAATTCTCAATCTTTCATTGGAACGTTCCAGTGAGTAGATAGGTCTTTCACATTAGAACAATATGTAGTAATCCTAGCAATTGCTCATAAAATCTTAAATCATATGAAAAGAGTCTTGACTCTTTGGCTTTTTCCAATTTCCTTTGAGTAGTTATAAAACTGAAAATATAAGTGATTTAATAGTAATAAAACATTTAGTAATGTTGAGGTAAGAATTTTTTTTTTCTTTCCCCAGGCCTCTATGGATAGAGTTCCCAGAGGAATTAAACACTTTCGGTGTGGAAGATGAATACATGCTAGGTGAGCAGTTCTTATCACTATGATAAATATATTGTAATTATGTTTTTGTTATATTTCCTAGTATAAGAGCACTAAAAAAAAAAAAATCGCTAATCTCAAGACAGCCAAAAAATAAAAAGTAACTCTGTCATTAAGATTTTTAGTGTATTGGGGCGCCTGGGTGGCTTAGTCGGTTGGGTGTCTGACTTCAGCTCGGGTCGTGATCTCATGGTTTGTGAGTTCGAGCCACACGTAGGGCTCTGTGCTGACAGCTCGGAGCCTGGAGCCTGCTTCAGATTCTGTGTCTCCCTCTCTCTGTTCCTCCCCCACTCGCACTCTGTCTCTCTCTCTCTCTCTCTCAAAAATAAATAAAGATTAAAAAAAAAGATTTTTAGTGTATTAATGGAAAGATAGTTCTATTCTGTGGTCATGTTGCACTTCTCATATTGTTAACTTCATATAAATCTATTCTATTTGTGGATGCAATTTCAGGTTCTTGTTCTGGTCCACTTATAAGCTTTATGATACCACTATAGGGAATGGAAGTAGAAAACAGTAGACCAGACTCAGAGGGCTTACTTCATATGCAAAATAGGGTTGTTGATGTTGTTGGCCTCTTCTTTAACAAGGTTTGGCCACCAAATCCACAATAGGGACATTTATCATCTTGGAAATAGGACTCAAGAAACCATGCTCAACAGAGAAATGCCCAAAAGGTGAATCCTGTTTCTAAGGAGGATTTCTTGTGTTTCTAATCCTAAAACACAAAAAGCTTCACGCTGTCTCTCTCTCCAATCATTCTTAGGTCTCAGTTTAAATAGCTACTTCCTTGGAGAACATTTCCCTGACCAGAATTGCTTCTAATACCCAATTACACCTAAATTCAGTCAAAGTCAGTCCCTCTTATTACATAACTTTCATTCCATTTTGTGCTTTTGCCTTTTTGGTTTTTGTCCCAACTCTAATTTGTAATTATTTGTTTAATAACCGTCTTTACTGACTGCAGACTCCATGAGGATAGGCATATTGTCTGTCTTATTTGCCACTGTATCTCCAGAGCCTAGCATAATGCCTGGCACTCACCTGGAACTCAATAAATATTTGTAGAATTAAAGAGTGAATTCATAAATGGATGAAATTTATATACATATGGGGCCATGGTCAAAACAAAATTAATAATCCAGGTTGCCTTTAAGAGAATTCCAGCCTTCCTAATGATAACTGCCCACTGCCCCACTGATACACTCCTATCCATGCTGACCACAGTTCTGGATAACAGTTGTAGGCTCACCGTTTTCAAAGTCACTGACAGCAAACAGTGACGCACTTGGAGAAGTGCAGTAGCTCCTCCAGACTCCTGGCATACGAGCAGCTGTGCACAGGAGACTGTGATGGACTGTGGCAGGGTCCCTCTCCATTACCCTAATATGCCATAAATAGATTAGTGATAATTAAGAATACAGTCCCCGATTTGAGCACTGGTCCCCTCTCCAAAGTGCATCTCTCTGATGAATCATTGGTTCAATTCAAGGTCTCTGCTTTCACCAGGTTCATAGTTGAGTGATCTCTACAACGACAAAAGCATGCAGGGGAGAAGGGTGTTTTCAGACTTCTTAGAATGATGTTCAACTTTATTTCTTCTCTGTTTTTCAGGAAGTGCTTTATTGGTTCATCCAGTCACAGAACCAAAAGCCACCACAGTCAGTGTGTTTCTGCCAGGATCAAATGAGGTAAGAATAAATGAGAAACAGCCACATATCTTACATGTCTCATATCTTCTCCCTTCACTCTGATGAATTAGTCCCTGTTAAGACATAGATTTCTGCATCATGCAGTTGGGAAGACAGCCCAAATGTCTATAGCAACTGAAGATTCTTGTAAATCGTGACCTCAGAGGTCAAGAAACATAACGAAAGAGTGGGGAGAAAGATGAATAGGTGACAACACCGGGGAGGGTCAGAAGGTTCTTTACCTTCACGCTTTGACTTGTGTAAGTGACTCCCTGTTAACACATGGAGGCTTTGAGTAGGAAGAAATCTTCAGTCTACTAAGAGGTATGAGTGTGTGGGGGGAAACATAAGTAAGAAGAGACTTTGCTCATTGGTTCTGGCCCTATCTAAATCCTAAGTTTTTGGTACTAAAAGCTGTCTCCAGGCA